>NC_135866.1:7730825-7790825 GCF_031162955.1 Sander vitreus
GTATGTCAAAAAAAGTCACGTATAGTAGGTCGAAAAAAGTGATATAAAGTCATAGTATAGTATGTCGAAAAAAGTCATAGTATAGTATGTTGAAAAAATGTATAAAAAAGTCATAGTATAGTACGTTGAACAAATTTATAAAAAAGTCATTGTATAGTATGTCGATAAAAGTGATAAAAAAGTCATAGTATAGTATGTCAAAAAAAGTCATATTATAGTATGTAAAAAAAAGTCATGGTATAGTAGGTCGAAAAATGTCATAGTATATATGTCGAAAAAATTTATAAAAAAGTCATAGTATAGTATATCAAAAAAAGTCATCGTATAGTATGTTGAAAAAAGTGATAAAGTCATAGTATAGTATGTCGAAAAAAAGTACATATAGTAAAAAACATACATATAGTATGTCCATAGTGCAGACCTTAAAACATACAGGCTTTGAACACTCAACTTTCTCTTCTTCAAAGCTTTTGCTTATCACCCTAAGCTATTTGACCAGTTTTGAAAGCATATGTTTTTGGCATATTTGTCTTTCACACAGTATGTTGGACTTCAAAACTTAACAAAACATATAGGAACAGAACACACAACCTTCTGTCTTACAAGCAGCCTCTCACGACCCTAAGATATCTGACCTGACAGAAAAGCTTATGCTTTTGGTATATTTGTCTCTTTTACACAGTATATTGGACCTTCAAAAGTACTGAACTATATAAGATTAGAACGCTCAACCTTACATCTTCTAATCATTCGCTTATCACCATAAGCAATATGACCTGACATAAAAGTTTATGCTTTTGTCATATTTGTCTCTTTCACTTAGTGTATTGGACCTCAAAACTAACTAAAACAAATGGATTTGAACACTCAACCTTCTGTCTTGCACTCTAAGCTATCTGCCCACGCATGAAAGTTACGTGTATGGTCTCTTTTGCTTAGTGTATTGGAACTCAAAACTATTTAACATAGAAACATATAGGATTTAAACACATATAGAGGTTGAACACTCAACCTTCTGTCTTCTAATCATTCTCTTGTCGAGTCTAGTATAGCATGTCATATTATATATTTATATTATAGTATGTCGAAAAAAGTGATACAAAAGCTTTTAGTATGTTGAAAAAATTGATAAAAAGTCATACTATAGTCTGTCAAAAAAGTGATAATAAAGTAATTGTATAGTATGTTGAAAAAAGTGATAAAGTAGTCATAGTATAGTATGTCGAAAAAAGTGATAAAAAAGTCATAGTATAGTATGTCAACAAAAGTAATAAAAAAAGTCATAGTATAGCATGTCGAAAAAAAAAGTCATAGTATAGTCATGTTAAAAAAAGTCATAGTATAGTATGTCGAAAAATGATTAAAAAAGTCATACTACATTGTGTCAGAAACAAGTGATATAAAGTCATAGTATAGTATGTCGAAAAATTTATAAAAAGTCATAGATGTCAAAAAATGTCATAGTATAATATGTCAAAAAAAGTTATAAATTAGTCATAGTATAGTATGTCGAAAAAAGTGATAAAAAAAGTTATAGTATAGTATGTCAAAAGTACGTCAAAGAAAGTCTGGGAAAACACGCAAAACACACCTTAGACAAAAAGTCTAAGTCACGCATTACACACCCATTATAAACACAGAAAAAAGCCTGAAAGAAGCACTAAACCTAAACAGTGATAGCAAAAACTATAAAAACAATATCGAAAAGCTGAATCATTTTATAATAGCTGAAAGTTTTGTGAATAGTTTAAAGTTTGAATGAAATCTGCAGGTAAAAGTATGTGGGAGGAGTAGCATTTCGAAGTGGAAGAAGTCTGACGAGGATTTGAAGATTGCGCCATTGTACTTTCAATGTAAAAAGAAAAAAGCTCCTTTTTGATATTTGAATGTTTTTTGTAGCTGAAAGTATACAGAAGTAGTAGGCGACCGAAAGTAGTACAGAAGAATCAGGTAACAATATTGTGAATGCTGCTGAATCAGCATTCACACAATTAAGACAGAAGGATGGTTAGACAGATTTGGAGTTGTTAGGATTATTTTTTTTATGAGTGTAGTTTTTTTTAAAATTTGGATAACTATTTGATATATTTTTACAATTTTACTCTTGTGAAGCACTTTGTGACTTTATCTATAACATGTGCTTTATTAAATAAACCTATTAGTATTAATAATAATATATTTATTATGTAGGCTCTCAGTTTCCGCCTGGTACCAGTCTAAGCTAGGCTAATCATGTCCTGGAGCTGCCTCTGTTCTGCACGCACACTGAGGAAATTGAAATCGATGTCATCGTCCAACATAAGCAATTTTATTTCCTTTCCCCTGTTGATGCTGAGTGATCAATGATTACTGTAGCTGTTTCAAATGAACTTGAGAGAACAGTTCCATCTTTGTTTTACCTACCTAAGGTTTATGTTTTTTTTGTTTTTTTTTTCCTAAGTTCCTAACTCATGTTGATGGCCCACATATGTGGTTCACTAGGTCACTGGGTCATGTTATCATGCAAAGTGTGTCTCAATAACTGTGGTGTCCCGTGATTGTGCTACATGCTCGAAAACAGGCCTACCACATAGAATAAATGAGAAGTGCATGTACAGGTAGATCGTGCGCCCTGTATTGGCTGAGTTGCATAAAAATGCCAAAAAAGTAAAAAAGAAATTGCATATTTGTTTAAAAAGTTGGTTACTTAAATCTTTGGCCTGATCACAACAACTCATAATCACATCACTAAGAACCAGTGTCATGCAATCTCATAAACTACTGTGGCTTAGGTCTATTAGGGATGCACAGATACTGATACCAGTATTGGGTATCAGACGCGAACGCGAACACATGAGCACCGATGGGACTTCATGGTGCATGTATTTAGGTACAGTTGCACCTGAATGATGCATCTAAATTCATTAGCTGCTCATGGAAAACTGGCTGTTGATATTCTACAGACATGCAGAAAGTCGGGGATGGATGTATGTTGCTAGGTTACCTAAAGTGAAAAAGTGACACCAGAATGGATAAAGCTTTTTATTGGATTGTGTTCAGACCAATGGCTCCTTCATCTTTCATCTTTCAGTTTTCAAAGGGAAAGACATGCTGATGTGCATCCTGTTGCTGCTTTGAGCAGAGAACATCTCTTGCACTCAGCACCTAAAGTTGAGCTATCTTAGCTTTTAGCTAAAAACGCCACATATCAAATAGGATGTCAGTTGTCTCATAGCAACAGTATTAGCCATGACAAGTTCTTCCCCCAAACAGCTGTTGCATTGCCAGATAGATAAAAGGTGTCTCTGGATCCAAGAGCCAAAGTGTTTTTTAGCTCAGTTGTATTTTTGGCGAATGCTCTGTTACAATTAGCTCACTGTTTTGCCATTACGACAAAAGATGGGTGTTCCATGTTTAATAAGTTTACTTTTACTTTCTCCCTTATTTTACAGAGAAGTGGACTTCTGAGTTACAGTGATCTTTGATATTACATTAGACAGATTTCTGATTTCATTCAACTGGCCCTCATATAAGACTAGATGGCTGTTTGTGGCCAGTGTGTGTCATAAGCTTGCACAGGTGTTTCATGGCAGATCTAAAGTTGATCATAGTATATCGAAAAAAGTCATAGTATAAGTATTTCTAAAATAGTCATAGTATAGTATGTCGAAAAAGTGGTAAAAAGTCATAGTATACTATGTCAAAGAAAGTCTGGAAGAACTTGCAAACTCCACACAAAAAGGGTCACAGTCTAAGGCATACACACCCATTATAATGCAGCTACAGTATAATAAAGCTACAGTATTACCTCAGCATGCTCTAGGATTTCATCTTGTGCAATGAGGCCAAATAAAAAAGATGATATAATATTGAATTACAATTGATTTGTCAGATGCGTCAATACAAAGGCCCCGAGGGAGACAATTAACTGTTCCGTTGCGCTGGATAGATACAGTATACATTTAAAGGCAGTTACATGTTACAGTTATGTGTCCGTTTTAATAAACTTGATCTGTAGAGTCAAATATGTAGACCAAAATCCAACTTATACTATATTGGTCTAGTCTAAAAGCTATTTAACTCTTAGAAATCTCAGAACTTAAAGAGACAGGCGCTAAAACCGAGCGTTTCAGACATTTTTCAGGTGAAAGAAATTGCGTTTTTTAATCATTAAAGCTTGTAAACATGTTCTAGTACAAACTCAAAATGAGCATGATATGTCTCCTTTAACATTAAAATATTTAAGGCCGTAGCAGGGTCCAGCTCCACATGCCATGCAGCGACGTGCGTGAAGGCTTTGATCCCAGCTGAACAAACACACTTGCAAATAAATTCACTGATAGCTTTCACGGTATAACCAGGAGGCAGTGACTGCTGCAAGCATCTGGTGTACAGTAGTGTTTGGTTGCAGTGAAACCCTGTAAACGCACTGTATCTCTCAGTGGCTCATAAGTGGTGACGCACAGAAGACATCTCAAACCAAATGAGTGCCGCTGCGGCTTTCCATGTCTAATTAAAGGAAGCTGTTGAGAAAATAAAAAGTATTTTCTGCAGGCTGTCTTCACTCTAATGCTCTAACAAATGAATACTGTGTTGAAAATCTTTTTATTACTACAAATAATGCAGTGACCGACAAGCTCGGGGCGTTTGGGCATTTTCGTAGCTTTTTATAATTACTGCACAGTTTGAATGAACTGAACCAATTTCAGTGTGAGGGACTATTTGTTGTATCTGATTTTGTGTACTTGGGACTTTTTTGTCCCTGCCTGACATCCCGGGCCAAGACAAACCTCGTTGGTTTGAACACTGACCTTGTCTGTGAGCTAGAGATGAAGATTAACTGTCGGTGTCAGCCGAGGAGAGACAGTAATTCCCTGAAGCCAATTGACAATCTGTTCAGATGTAATGAAATGGGCGGTACACCACTAAATGCCATTAAAAACCTGCATGCAGTAACAGGGATTGCCTCCATTTTGCAGATTGAAAAAGCGAAACATATAAAAGAATAATAATGACAACCTCAATGTGCAGTAACCTTTCTCTTCCATCAGTTTGTCTAACTTTTTAATGGTGCCTTTTTTTATCCAGCTGCCTTTCATAAGCAGGGAAAACAGATTTTTAATGACTCCGGTGAACCAGAATGTTGCATATTCTCACGTTTCATAAGCTTTCCCAGTGTTTCGGAATGTACTGGCAGACATGTGGGATCACACAGTGTCTCACATTCCTGTTAATTTTAGAAGCCAATCCTGATATGAAGGGCTTTATAATTACAAACCTGCATGGGAACCAGCTATGTGACCAACAATACATTCACCACAGTGCAGAGTGATAACAACTCTAACCACAAGGCTTTGAGCAGAAAAGGATTTCATTTATCATGCAGTGCAGATGTATCGTTTATCATTAGATGGTGCTTAATAGGAGTTTTAAACCATTTTACATGACATAGAAGTTTACCGTTTTACATGACATAAAAGTTTACATGAAAAAACATGTACCAGTCCTTTTTGTACATTAAAGGAATAGTTAGCCATTTTGGGAAATATGCATATTCACTTTCTTGCCTAGATGAGTAAATGTAAACCACTCTCAGGGGGAGTCACTGTGGCAGTTTCAGCTGAGCCAGGCTGGACTAAAACAGTGATTGTGACCAAAAGCCTTCTGATTGGACTAAAGGCTAACCTTTGACCCCCATTAGGCCGACATGGAGCTTGTATCCCAGCCGTCCTCCTCACTGCTCAGTCTCTGAAGCTCTACCTTCGCTCTCTCCTCTTCATCTTCCCCTCTTTTTATCTTCCTTTCCACGCATTCCTCTTTGTTCTCTTGCTCTCTCCTCGGGGCTGTCTTCCTGCTCATCTTCTTCCTCTGTCTCTAACCTTTGGCTCAATGTTTATCTTCGTCTCCGCTGTCTTTTGTTTTCTCCTCGCAGTTGCCACATCTGTCGAGCTCTCAGCTGCTGCTCCCTCCGGCTGTATTCCTCCTGCAGCTTTTGGTGCATGTGGAGGGAGAAGCGGCACCCACCGTTCTCTTGCAACGCAGCAGCTCTCTCTCTCCTGCTCTGCTTCCTTACTCCCATCTGCCTCACCTCCTGCCCTTCCTTTCTGCTACCATGTCATTTTTCTTCTGCCAAGTCCCTTCCTGTTTCTTCCCACCTCCATTCACCTCCTGCTTCCTTCTTTCTTGCTTGCCAGCAACGGATGCCTTGGTATCAAACACGCAGTATCAATAGCAGCACTTCTCTATCATCAGCCAACGCGAGGCGAGGCCTCCTGATTGAATGTGCTCCTCCACGCTGCGCCCTCTGTCCCTCAGCCAGTCTCCACATTTAAACAACACCATCGTGTGTCTGCAGACACTAATAATAAATTTGCATACACATGAATCCAGCATTTGAGGAAAACCTTCAACTTTCAAAAATTAACATACCAACATCTCCTGGAGGGTTCCAGCTTCCCATTGTCTTTCTTGTGGATGATTTATTGAGGCTGCAGCAGTAATATCCCTCCACAGTGATGGTGGCACTACACCAGGGATCCCCATTCAAAGGATGAATAACCCATAATGTGAATTCTTGTTTGAGTATCGTCTCTGCACTTTCTTCTTCACTTATTATTAAATATCTGAGCAGCTGAGATACACGTTCCTTTTGTCAACACATTGACTGAAGCACCTCCCAGGTTTTATTAACTGGCATTATTGAGGAACATAAAACTATCAAAACTCTTTTGTTTTTCTTTCTTTGCAATCAGACGGCACAGTCACACAACCCAGGTATAAATGTCTTAAGGGGTCAGTCCATGGATTTCAGCATCTTCCTAACATCCACTCATAGTTCACAGGGATGACAGGATGACATTCATCCAGAAACAAAAAACTGATAAATATGCACAATAATTGTTATTTTTTTTTAGTTTAAATAGACATTCACATGACTTGTTTCTTCAAAACTTTTATGATTTCTGTCAAACTGTTCTACTCTCTCTTTCAGGAATGCTTCAACTGAATTGGACACTTCACTGTAGATTTTTGTCAACGTCTGACATTGTTTAACTAGTATTGCCTACTGTTGAGTGGCTTCTGATGAGTGACATGGAGCTCAGAGAACAGAGTCGACTCTATTTAGAGTTGCCTCAAAGAAATTAGAAAGGTTTCTGGTACATCCTACAATGATAAATTAGACATGATGATATTCAGTGCTCAGTAAATAAGAGGAGTCTCACAATGCAGAGCTTTACTATAGCCAGTAAATTACGATTGATACGTTAACTGTTCAATGCAATAGTCTAAGTGATACTCATGAATACTGAATACTAATAACTATAATTACTAAAACATGTAGTAATTTAGGTTGAACACCAAAGATGATTTGTCTTCTCGTGTGTGTGTGTGTGTGTGTGTGTGTGTGTGTGTGTGTGTGTGTGTGTGTGTGTGTGTGTGTGGGTGGGTGGGTGGTGTAAATAGTTGCTGCCAGTGTATTTTATGCTACTACTGTATGCATCAATATGGCAGGTTACAGCATCATAAAACATAATTTAAATGCTTTGATGTGGATTTTGACGAAAGATTCATCAAAATACTGCAACAAAAATATCCACAACTTATTAATTGTCAAAAAAGGCAGGTCCGATGCACTCTTCTGGCAAAAAGTAAAAATAAATAAATAATAACAAAAAACCTTTACTTGGATGGCTATTTCATGTTGAAATTCTTGCAAACATTTATTTTGATTATTTATTTGAACTTCTGAGCAGTCTGGACCTTTTCTCATCCTTAGTGTGATGGTTAGTTTTATTACCACAGTGAACACATGAAGTGGAGTAACATAAACACACCCAGCACCTGATTCAGTGTAGCCTCATGCTACCCGTTTACTCCCAACATCATTGTTTACAGCCGTCTCAAGGCTGTTTTATGCTTCTGCGTCAACTCCACGTCGTAGCTACACCGTCGCTCCTACGGCGTCGTGACCCTTTCGGAGTTCTGCGTCGGGGTTGCTTTGCATCGCGGTGCATTTCACCGCCATAACGCTAGGGGGTGATAAGTCTGAGGTTATTTGCGAGGT
Source organism: Sander vitreus (assembly GCF_031162955.1). Lineage (NCBI taxonomy): Eukaryota > Metazoa > Chordata > Actinopteri > Perciformes > Percidae > Sander > Sander vitreus. The sequence continues at coordinate 7,738,870 of NC_135866.1, forward strand.
GTCTACCAGCCAGTTTATGTTATGTTAGCAAGAAAACTTTAGTACAACTGCCCACAAAGTACCGCTTGCTGGCGAAGTGCTAATTTCCAAACGTTACTGATATATAGACACTTTACAAACGGATAACCCCGTCATTGTAAGCAAAATATGTCTGAGTTTATTTGCAAAGCTTATGTCAGTGAACTAGCATGTTGCTACGCCCCACAGTAGGCTGCTTGAAACACCGACTATCAACACACAGGACCAGTTGACCAATCACAGTCCTTGCGATCTGCGTCGCCTTGACGCAAAGGTTTTTTTGGAGGTGACCGTTGAGGTTTTGGAGGGAGGTTCGCTGCGACGCAGAGGGGTCTGCGGGGGTACGCCGTATTGGACGCAGAAGCATAAAACAGCCTTTAACAGTTGAACTTTTTTTTTAAAGCTGTGAGCCTCTCACATCCTACACGTCACACATTTGTGTTATCCCTCTCTCTCTGTCGTTATCAATACGCTCATGTTTGGTCTGTCTGTCACCTTGATCTGAGTGCGTGCACCTCACAGATTATAGTTTAATTATTATAGCGGTATGTGTCACCTTTTGTTTGTTTTTTGTGCCGTCTTTATCAGAATTGTAGGATCCAGTGTTTTTGAAGCTCGACCTTATACTAGGTACAAAAAGTCAGGATATCTCAGCTTCTGCAACTCAAATTCCGACTGCTCTTTTAAAAAACAAATCTGTCTCTTGTGATTCCCTGAACTTTATGGAAGTGCAAAACTAAATTGCTGCGGTATGAGTTGAGTCTAGTACATTCCTTTGTTATGAAATGCTGTAATTTACCTCTTTGTATCCACCTCCCTCGTCAGCTTACTTTGGTTAGGGATTTCTGAATGACTTTGGGCAATTTCCAGACTGCAGGCATGAACTTGCTGCGTTCAGCTGCAGGTTATACGTGTACTGGAAATGGAGGAGAGCATTAGAGATAATGACACATAATGTACAGTTGTATTCTGCTCTAAAGGGAAGCTCTTTTACCTCTTCCTGTAAATTAGCTGATTTCTAATTCAAAACCGTAGAGGTGGAGTATAACACTGCACTGAAAGGTTGCACCTTTCTGTCTCTTCCCTCCAGCCTCTCTTACCTCGCTCTCTGTTATTTTCCATCTGATCTCCTGTGTGTGTGTGTGTGTGTGTGTGTGTGTGTGTGTGTGTGTGTGTGTGTGTGTGTGAGAACAAATATGCACTCACAGATAAACAAGCACACTCTGACCTGACGGGTAAAGCCAGTGAAGGATCAGCCGGGTTTTTATCTCCGTCAGGTTGGTGGTTAGAGGCGCCTGCTGCGTATGCACGCGCGCGACAGCTCCCGCGTGTTTACCTGTTAATACATGTGTGTGAGTGTGATTTTCCCACCTTCTCTTACAGCAGCAGCCAAGTTTCTCCTCTATTTCAACTTTAACTTTTCTCTCCTCCCGCCATGTGTTTTTCTCTGTTACGTTTTGATCTTTACTATTTTAAACATCTCTACCTCGTCTGTCTCAACTTTAACTCCTTCCTCACGACTGTCTTGGGCCGTAAAACCAAAACAATGAGCTGAAAAACGCTAACATGCTACGTAGAGCTGAGGGGAACTGACGAGTCAGGTGATCATTCTCTGTGGGTTTGTCGCCTCAAGTAACAGCTTTTATATTTGACATGTTTTCCCTTAAATAATAAATATTGATTAGTACAGCTTTAGGCAATTATATTTCTGTCTCCTTTTCATTTGATCTTATACGGTTTGCCAATTCACTGTTTACACTCATTCTCTGTCAGACTATGAACAGGTTACTACTATTTTTTTTTAATGCACACTAACAAAATGCCACAGTGGATCAACACCAGCACTTTCTCTGCAGATTGCACACAGGCATGAAGGATGGTTTATCACGTTTAAAAACCTGCATGTAAGCAGGAACGTTAAATGAGGGTGTGCTTGGTAAATTATGCCAACAGATTTCCTCTAATATTGACATTTTTATGAATAAGGTGCGCCTGCAGTCAGACAGACTGTCTATGCTCTCTCCTTTTCTATTTATCACCCTCTCTCCTCTTGGTGTCTATCCTCCTATCTCATCTCATGACCTCTTCCCATCTTTCTCTCCGTAATCCCAGTCACACTTTCCTCCTCTTCCTCCCTCCAGTCCTCACTTTCCTCCGCACTGTTTATTTTTCCATGTCTCCTTCGCATCCTCCCTCCTCCTCTTTCTCTTATCACTCTGCCTCTCATCCCAGAGGAGATGGTGAACAGTGGATTTACAGTAAAGCAGGATGGTAAAGAGAGAGCAGGGCTTTAAAAAGAAACACTGGCATGGCTTGTATTACCACCAACTCCTCTCTACGAGCCAGCTCTGCCCACAGCGCCCATCTTTCTGCGTGATACAAATGTGGCCGCTAAGATATGACTCATACAGCAGGATCTGCACAAACAATTTAAGCACCAAAGTTAGCTTTAGCCAAAAACCTCAAGATGGAGTTTGCTCAGGGAGAACATCAGTTAGTATTAGTACAACTATGTTTGTAGCCATTAGTACTCCCACCCTGCGGCTGCATCCTTGTTTTTAATACAAAAGGCTTTTCCAACAAATACTCCATGGATTGTGGCAACATTACTGCATTAGTTCTGCACAGCACGCTGCTTCAGTGTGTGTTGCAGTGTGCTTGTGCTAATAACTGGTGGTGTTACAAAATGTGCTAGGGAAGAGGATACAGGACACCACCGGAGGTATATTAGTTACGGATAACGCCAACTTCCCTCAGCGGCTCTTAAGGACGCTGGTGTTTGGAGTTTGTTTGAGAAGGAGGACACTGGACTCAAAGGGTAAAAGCTACACCTACTGCTAAATCTTTTCTTTGTCGTGCTGTTTTAAGTGAGGTTTAAATTCGGTTCATTTGTTCAGTTTCTCTCTTTGTTGTGGCATGAGGAATAGTCTCGCTTTGTCAGACCTTCCTCCACAGCGCTGCGGAGGAGGGTCTGGTTAGTCCACACAGCACTCCAGGATGGGAGAAAAACGTGCTCTGGTTTTTTGGCATTTCTTTAAACCAATTACAATCGTCTTGAGTGGTGCCACGGTGCCTCTGCGAAATAGCCTCGGGAAGGAACTTGTTTGGGTGGAACGTGTATGTTCAAAACAAAGTTGTTTTATTCAGAAAACTCAGATTGGACAGATAGTCTAGCTAGCTGTCTGGATTTACCCTGCAGAGATCTGAGGAGCAGTTAACCATAGTCCTCAGAAATCCACTGCTGTAGACTGCCAACACAAAGAACATCCGGCGGAAACTGCCAAGCAGTAATCATTTCATGACAAGCGTTCATGAGCTGTTAAAGTAAAATAAAAAAGGCTTAAACTGGTCTCATCACACAATGTATTTTATAGCATTTCTGCCAATTAATTCATTTTAATAGGTTCACAGCTCAGTCTTTGTCTCGTGTTGCTCCTCACATTTCCAGTTGGTGTAAAGAGTGCGCAAGGGGCCTCTGCCGACGATTTAGCTAAAAGTCCCCATTATTAAGTCCCTATGACAGTTAAAGCTGTATTCGTATCAGAGAATTGTTAAAGTGGCTACCTAATTAGCAAACTTATGTGTCTTTCTTGTGAAAAGTTTCTGTAGTCATGTCTCCAGGGACTGCCAGAGACACGTTTCCAACTGAGGATGAAAAAATGTCAAAGATGTTTAAATGTCTACTCTAATGGTTACACACAGGCAAAGATCTCTTATCTCTTATCTTAAAATCTCTTATTTTAACATCTGCCATGCAGCTAGAAACATTTGGTTTTAATAGCCTGCAATGGTGTTAGCCGTAGGTATCTGTGCTGTACGATGAGAGATCATCCCAATATAATGATGCGACTATACGGCTGGATGTCATTTTATGTCATTTGATGTTGTGATGTAGTTGGCGCCACTGACACATTTTTTTGAATCAACAAGTAGTGAAGTTCAGTAGGACGACACGTGACTCTATCGGATCTATTTGCCCTTGAGCAGGGTATTTAGTTTGTTTACACCACACTGTTTGAGTTTTTCTCGGATCTTTTTTATTTGGACACGTGTGTGTTTGTGTGTGTGTTTGTCAGTTTGATTTCCTGTATTCGTGACCCTGCATACTGTATGTGTGTGCTCTTTGCGTCTGTTTTCCTCCCTGTCAACATGTTTGTAAGACAGGTTTGTGGAAATGTGTCCTTTTATGTGTTTCATGTTCAGAGCATAACACACCACAGTGGGTGGATAGTATGGCATTAGATTAGGAAAGAAAAAGCTCAAGATTGCTGTGAAATATACCACAATAGGTGACATTATTGAGCTGTTGGTAACCTGTACCTGATTACTCTGTGTATATGCACACGGCACTGGCGTTTGTATATAAGTCCACATTTTTACCACTGTTGTCGTGCGAAAGCCTTGTAATTACAGTTCTGTTCATTTTCATACAATATTGACTTTAATTAAAGGATTAAAGGATTACATGCTCCTCTAAATTCTTCAACCTCTTGGGCTTAGAAGCACTTCCAAGACCAAGCGGATGATAAAAACTGCATTGTCATCAAGCAGAACACACCTGTCTTCTGTCTCTTGTTGACATTTTGAAGATAATACAGCTTTTCACCCGACAGCGATGCCTTCTAATGGCCAGAGAAGATCAAACACTCTGAGAGTACAAAGAGGAGAAAAGATAAAAAGAAGAGTGTGAAAGAAAGGCAGGGAAGAAAAGCAATGAAGAGTAGAGAAGAAAGCAGGCAGAAGGGTTTCTTCTTTGCTAGTGTAAGAGGAGAGAGGTGTACTGTTACAAATGAGATGGCAATAGGAGAGAGGAAGAATTGAAAGGGAGAAAGAGGAGAGGATCATGTTTTCCTGAGCCATCTATATGGAACATGTGTGTTTGTCATTACACAACTCAGTATTTTCATCAAAGGGAAATAGGGCGATATGGAGAAAATCCAATGTCATCATATTTTTGACCACCATCAATGGTGATATTGCGGCAATATTGTAGGGTTGAAAATTGGTGCTTTTACAAATAATTTACGAGATTTATGATTAAAAAAAAAATAATCATCAGTAATGTGGATATAATAACTAAGTGTGTAAAGGCAAATAATAGAACAACTAGAACAGTCTGGTAATTTCAGAAAATGGCATCACTTTACTGTAATGCAGTCTGAAAAGACAACACTTACATATTGTCATATTACGATATCACGATATGCAAAATTTAAGACGATATCTAGTCTCATATCCCAATATCGATATAATATTGATATATTGCCCAGCCCTAAGGTGAAGTAAAAATGAATTAGCTAAGGAATCAGTATATTTATCCTCAGCGTTTGTTTTAAGTTGTGTACTGATTTGGTCAAAATTGTAATAACCAAAAAAAGATATTTAAGTTTTATTTATTTTTCTTCTGTGACAGTGGCCCCTACTTACAGTATGTGTTCTTCAGGGGATGTAAATTTTTGGTTGTGACCGACAGTCAGTACCATCATTTGATTGGTGCAATAACTGCATGGACAGGCGCTAACAATGGTTTGCGATATCACTTCAGTTCCATTGGCCACATAGGCAGGTAACCGGCTGGGGAGTCATTTGCCATCACCACAACTGGGCCATGAAAAAGAGATGGCTAATGCTAGCTAGACCCCCTCCTTTCTAAAATATAACACTGAGATACAGTAAATCAGCAGGTGTTGAAATAACAGAAAGTAGTGTCTTGTGGGAATCTTGGCTAACATTTGGAAGCTAGGTTAACTATGGTCAGAAAAAAAGCTACAGTCACACAACATTACGTGATGGGAGAAAAACATGCTCTGGTTTATTGGCATTTCTTTAAACCACTCACAATCATCTTGGGCGGTGCTAAGCGCCGGACGAAGCCACGGCGCTTCTGCAAAATAGCCTCGGAAAGGAACTTGTTTTGGTGGAACGTGTACGTTCAAAAGTTGTTTTAGTCGTGCAACAGAAAACTCCGATTGGACAGATAGTCTAGCTAGCTGTCTGGATTTACCCTGCAGAGATTTGAGGAGCAGTTAACCATAGTCCTCAGAAATCCACCGGAGTTTAGAATTCCAACGCAAAGAAAGCGGAAGGTAACGAACATCCGGCCAAAATGAGGGACATGCGGTGGAATTTACGGCGGCACCTGAACAATCCCGGAAATGAAACGTTGTCAGTATAGACTAGAGTCTCCCCTTTCTTCACAGAAGCTAGTTAGCCTTGCTATGGCGTGCTCCAGTCAGTAGCAACTGATCTTAGAAGTCAGCCGAAGCTGTTTCCACAAACACGATTATCCTCTCTAGAAAAATGGACAATAACAGTTTATATTTCCTAACACAAAATCATCATTAAGGATCATTTAGATTTCAGTTTGGCCTTAAGCGTTTCCTCTCTTCCACTGACTCTCTCTCTAGTTTTTCCTCAACCTACATTTGTCGGGCTTTATTTAGCTCCCGGCACCCTCCCCTCAGGTCGATTTTACATCCATCATAAAAGTGATGCTGCTGTTGCCATTTTCACCCTCTCTCCCATTATCATTGTCTACAGACAATAAATCCTGCTCCGTACTGCTGTGCACTGCATCTCATTACAGGCGTCATGTGTCACACCGCGTGCCCTTATTACTCCGTGTTCCCGTCGCAGCAGACCCGGGGTCACAACTCATATCCACATAAAATGTCGAATCAGGGAAGTTCTTCACGAACTGGGATCACTTCACACATCCAGTAGACCTCATCAGTAAAACTTTATTACAACATTCATAGAGGTCTGCCACCTTCATATAAATGAATCAACCACAGCAGATTGTGACGAAAACAAGTTTCCAAAAGGTCACTGGTTTGACTCTCTGCTGAGCAAGAGGACATAAAGCACTTCACATGATTCTTCTCCTGTTTTTACATTGTGTTTCTTTTTTTATGATCATACTTTATCAATCACAATCAAGGGAAATTACAATTTTTACAAATCTTTCACTCTGTTGTAAGTTACACACATTACATACAGGCCTGAAATATACACACATGCTCAGGACCTATACACTTACCTATATACCTATACACAAATTATTTTATCATTATTATTATTGTTTTATATATATATATATATAATTGTTATTTAATTTTTATTAAATGAAGAGATGTCAGAGTGAGGGGGCTGCACATGGACACAGGACAGGCGCCCTAAGCAGTTAGGGCCTTGGTCAGTAATGGGCCAGTTTCCCCTTAGGGGTCGTTTAGGATTCATCTCGTAGTGTAAGTAACACTTTTTAATTTGGCTCTGGAGAGATTAATGAAGGGTGTCTAATTATTATCTGGCCTGAGAAAACTGTTGTTTTAACGAAAGTGTCACCAACAAAATAATCCTCTGTATCTCAGTAGTGAGCTACAGGTGAATATATTCACCCACAGTGATGAGATTCAGGCCTGCAGTATTTTGAAATGTAGTTCTTCTTAATGCACTGAATGTGTAATGATGCAGGGGTAAATGACCTGCTGCTGATCATCCTCACTTTCTCCTCTCATTAGCATCTCGCTCCACTCTTAGGAGATGCTGATAGAATAAAACACGATGGAAAATGTGTCATTAAGAATACATCTTATGGTTAATGCACTGAGTATTGCAATAGAAGTTATTAAGCCCAGTTAATTACTTGTATAATGCAATACAAGGCCATTATACACATCTGGAGGGCAGTGACTAATTCATGTTGAGACAAAGTTTTAGTAAAAAGCAGCTACTGGATCGCCTACAACGATATTATAAACAGATGGGTATTACTTCTTCTGGAGTCTACACCTTTAAAGCATTATATATAGCTACAGAACCCGCTGTAACACCTGTGTAAATTACACAATATATCACGATACAATATTATATTGATTCTTAGGACAACAATACAAACGTGTGGGGTATTTTTAGGCCTTTATTGACAGGACAGCTGAAGAAATGAAAGAGGAGAGAGAGAGGGGGAATGACATGCAGCAAAGGGCCGCAGGTCAGAGTCTAACCCGGGCCCGCTGCGTCGAGGGGTAAACCTCTATATATGGGCGCCCGCTCTACCAACTGAGCTATCCGGGCGCGCGCCACTACACAATTTCAATTTGATTCAATTCAGGGGCCTGTGACCGATACGAGACAATGCATAAGCCCATTTAAGACAATCAGTTACATTTATTATATTGTATCGTTACACCCCTATGTGTTATACATATGGTATTAGATCCTATAAGCTTTTCTAATGCATTATGTCTTTTAACCACACCTATCATGTATTAAACGTATAATCACAGTAATTCATTCATAATCCATCTCTCTATTGTACAGAGGTTTAAGTTTTTAAAACATAATGCTGCTATAATCAATATGTTTAACAATAGTTCAAATGACTACTTGTCTGTGAAGAGGGTCTCTCTATGACAAACCCACAGATCATTTTCCCTTGACTCAGCTCTACCAAGCGTTTCATCGTTTTTCAGCTCATTGTTTTGATTTTATGGCCCAGTCTCATTGCTCTCATCAGAGTTGTTTACAGCCACAGCACTGTACGCTACCTGCCCAGCAACAAGCAGCAGACAGACACAGAGACTAGCTGGTCAACATAGTGGAGCATGTAGCAGCTAAAGAGCCAGAGATTTCCCTCTGGAGTTGGAGACCAAAACAGAAATAAAAAGAAGGTGGCCAGAAACATGATGCTAAATGAATGCTAATTTGTGTTTGTGTAGCTGTAATGTTATATATCAGTGTTTGTAACTTGTTTCCGCTTCCCAAACGGGACGTATTCCTGATATTATCTGGCAGACAAAGCGGTGCTGTTTTGGATAACTTCACATTGAGGTACAAATGATTCCCCCTGGAGATTTGAGGATGTTTTGATTTCTTTCTGTTATTTCACTAACGGGGGCTAATTAAGTCTTTATTTTTGGCTTTAGAGCCTAGGACGTCTTTACTTTTTCAGTCTACTTTTCACTTTTATTATTTCAAGTGTTTTCCTCAGAGAAACACAAAGTGTACAGTGCCTCCTTCCTCTCAGCAACCACAGTGTTGTCTGCTGAAATTGTCTCCACATAACTGAGCACTAAAGAGCCAGCGAGCGTGCTCAAATTAATTGGATCTGGTACAAAATTGCTTCCCCTTGGTAGAGACGTTTGTACATGTCATGCAGACACGGAGCTTACTCACCAAGATTCAAACATTTTCACCACGGTAATCTCAATTTGACATTTTCAGATGCTCTGTGGTTACAGTCGACCCTTCCACTCAAATAGCTGCTTTTCTCTGGACGCCGGCAGAACAAATGAGCACAACTGAGAGTCAAACAGAGGCCAAACAACACAGCGTCAGTGAAGTGGTGATTTCTAAGAGCGTCGATGAGCATTAATGTGACATTGCAAGGACACACTTATGTAGAGATAAAGTGGATGTGTGTGTGTGTGTGTGTGTGTGTGTGTGTGTGTGTGTGTTTGAAGAGACTGGATTGTCCTTTATCCTGTTGGTTTAACCTTGAACACACACACACACACACACACACACACACACACACAGCGGTGTAGCTACAGAAGCAGGTGGTAGAGGACGTCTAGAATAACAAACTGTGATGGAAGTGTCTGTTTTTTCCTCAACAAAAACAGCAGGGAGAGACAGACTGTACTAGCTGTGCTCTAATATCACTCAGGATCCTTGCAAGGCAATTCACACCTCCAAAATAAAATACATTGCACTAATTTCAGCCTGTTAAGATAGTCTGACATTGCCAGACCTATTTACAGAGCGCTGTGGAGTAAGGTCTGGCTACACCACAGATACGGCGACGGTGGCTCTGCAAAATAGTCTCGGGAAGGAACTTGTTTTGGTTATTGGTATTGGTAACATTAGCACCACGCAAAAGAAAACGCCCCATACAATATTAAATGAAGCTAACTGTTCACACAATACAGTAACATGAGCTATTTAAAATAGCTGGATACATGGTTAAACCTCATTTGCTCTTACCAGTGTATCACCGTGTGTACTTCGTTCACAGAAGCAATCCCACCAATCGGTCCCAAAACGTCCCAGTTAGAGAGTAAATGCCGTAAACATATTCTTTGTAAATCTTTACAATCATTCACCTAAAGAACCAAGCAGGCCTGCCTTGTTGAATGATCCACATTTTCTTAAAAAACGTAGCCATTTTCAGTGCGCAGCCTGCTAGCTCGAAGTTTGTTGTTGTTTCCCGAAGCAAACAGAGTTAGGCAAGGGCCGCCAGATGTTCCGGCGATTATCCTGGAAATGAACTTTCTTCGCTCCAGACTAGTTACAAGATAAAGACATTATCTCAAAGGGTATCTCCACGGAGAGAAGTCCTTTTTCTGCAACTTTTTCTTCATCAAGCGATTTTTATTTTCTCTCTGCTTCTGTTTGACTATAAAACGTCCTTTTCATTCCTCCTCTTTACTTTTTACTTTACTTTACCTCTCCCCCTTTTCCACCTGAATGACTACGGTTGTTGTTCTGCCCCATTTCCCTGCATTTTCTTCCAGTTGGCATATTGGTGACTGGATGCCATTATGTTAGTGGGGATCAATAGTTTCTAAGGCTTTTGCATGGACAGTGTGATTGACTAAGCTTTGTGTGCATACAGCATGTGCCTGACTGTGAGAGTGTTTCCTCAGGTGGAAGGGTTTGAGGAGGGGTGATGGAGCATGCAGTTCATTTTGGTAACGTGTCCCTCTCCTCCCACTCTGCTGTATTGGGTAATCAGATGTGATCATTACTATTAATTGAAACTGATGATACTGTAAAATCCATGTAGAGGAAGCTATAAGGCCAAGTAGTTTACACTTAATGAAGGGAGAAGGACAAAGAGTAGATAATTGGCATTAAATTAGCAGGTTTATGATTTGTTGATCGTCTGTTTAATGGGTTCGATGGTAGAAAACTGTCAGACTGGATGTCTCTATCACACCAGATACACAACATCCAGACCATCAAATCTATCACCAAATCTAATCAACTAATTCCAGCCATATCCTCATCCTGTCTTCTCTACCTCTGATAGCTTCTGAGATGCAGAGGCTTATTATGATGAAACATAATCACTAACGGGAATCTGAGGAGAGGCTCACATGAACTGAGTCAGTGAAATCAGTGATTGTCAACATTTATCAGTAATTTCACAAAAAACAGATCCCTTAGATTTGGTAACTCAAGAATTGTGACTGCTATATGTACTGAGTGGGACTTTTTAGAGTCGAAAATGAACTTGTCAGTGCTCTCTGGTGGATAAATGATGTAACTGTGACACTGTTTCTACGTTACCCAAACATTTCTGAACTGCAATGTCTTGTTACCTGTCTGCAAACATATGCTATATCATGCAGGCCTAATATGATATATAAGCTTAAAATACTGTTATGATGAGCATAAAAGATTCAACTGAAATTGAGAAAAGAGTTCAGCAAGATTATTTATCTATTTCTTCTCAAAAACAAACTTAAGCCGAGTACAAACACTGTAGATAACAAGACATTTGAGCCGTTATGTGATTAATGTGAATTACTTTAATTTCACTGGCAAAAGCAACAATCGCCAACAATATTTGTTTAACAATCAAACAGACAGTTTCCATATAATAAGCTTTTCAGCAGGACAGAGTGAGTGTGGCAGATGGAATCAAAGTAGTGTGATAATACATCATTATTACAAACAGGTGTCACTGGTGGCATGTATGTGTGTGTATCAGGAGGCGATATATTTTAAATATATTTAAAGGTGTTCATCATTGCTCTCTCTCTCTACCCTTCTACTTCTGTCTCTCATGCATTCATGTATAACCAATATTAAGATGTATTATGCATGTATTAAACTAGAGATGGTCCGATACCATTTTTTGCTTCCCGATACCGATTCCGACACCTGAACTTGGATATCAGCCGATACCGAGTACCGATCCGATACCAGTGTGTCATATATTTTATTATGTTTTAACATCTGTATACTACTGTCCCTGTATGGATGAGATATGATTTCTATCTTTGTTGTCGGTCTGGCTCAGGTTAAACTTTTTGTGAAACATTAATAAACACAAACAATGAATGCCATAGAACTTTCTTTTATTATCCAGTTTGACAGTCAGTCATAACGGAAAAAAGAACATAAATAAAGTACTTTAAAGTAGATTTTCTTCAGGGCTAAATTACATGGTATTGGGTTGGTGCACAAACTCCAGTATTGTCCGATACCGGCATTTTAGGCTGTATCGGACGATTTTCCGATACTGGTATCGGTATCGTATCGGAACATCTCTATTTAAACGCCGAGGTGCAGGTACTGTATAGGCTAAACATATACAAACCTAATGTAACATACGCAAAAACAGTCATAAGTCACACTTTGCACAAGTCATTTCCTAGTGTTTTCCTCACATTATCCTTTCCAAACTTATCATTTTGTATTTCTCTCTCCTCAGCGGAGCCTCTGCCTCTGATGGACCTGTGTCGGCGCGCAGCCCGCCTGGCGTTGGGTCGCGAGAGGCTTCAGGAGATCGAAGGCCTCCCTCTGCCCCAGTCCCTGAAAAATTACCTCCAATACCAGTGACTGACACCAGCAGAGCCAACTGGGAGTACAAGGACACAAACCAGACCACCAGAAAGTCTAAAGGATGAATAAAAGATCTTAAATAAAGGATGCAGCGAGGGGGTGATACATGGGAAGCATGTCCATACAGAGCGCCATAGCTCTACAAAAAAGATGAATTTATGAAAGGATGAAGAGAAAGATGATGGATGAACTGACAGAGGAGGTCCAGGCTTTCAAACAAAGACAGCACCAGCTTCTTCTTGGATTTCGAGCTGCTTTTTACATTTGTTCTTGACTTCAAATAAATTATTGATGATGGTATCCCATCAGCGTCTCACTCATCCAGAAAGAAAAACCCATCCGTTGTGGTTAAGAGACGACAGTGTTCAGATGACACCGCCTCCTACTGATGAGAATGAAAACTGCGCCGAGAAAGCACACTAATCCTATCCCTGGAGGCCTTTCTGACATACAGTCAGTGACCATATCATAGCTGTTGGATACCATAGTGTGTATTCATGGTCTCCACTGGCACAGGTGAAAGGCTGCAGAGAGGTCCAAGAGCATTTTAGCACTGTTAACCATTTTTATCTGATTGACTCGGGGCCTGACCAAAAGCTCACATTGCATACAGAGTAGATTAAAAAAAAATGGCTGCAAGGTATATGCAAAGTTTAGTCATAAGAAAAAAGCATGCCGAACTTATCTCCTGGCTTTATGCAGACAATTGATGAGAGCTGAGCCCTTTTCAGACATGGAGTGAGTAATGTCCGTCAGTTAAAGTGATGGCTTTTTGTCGTTTAGAAGTGTTTAAATAAAAGTTTTGTTATAGATTAATTCACAATGCTCGTACAGTATTTAGCGCCTGGTGCACGAGAAGGATTTGAAAAATGTATTTTGCTATTTAAGTCTAAATTAATGACCATTGTCAGTGTTACAGAAGCTTTCCACTCATCAATTTAATCATTTATTAGTTGGTTTTATAACATTTATTTTATTTTGCTGCGCATTTCATAATAATGGCCAAGTACAGAATAACAAGACGTTATATTGGGACTCTTGTTTGCTAATATGCTGTATGTGAAGCATTTTTATATACAGGATATTTGATCCATGCAGTTAGCCTGAATGTAACTCTGACGATTTTTTAATCTCTTTTGCCTCTTGCTGCATGGGTAAATGAAAAAAACCTTCTTCTAATCTGATCTGACAGGACAACAATCTCCTCCACAACTTGAAATTGGTTCGTTTACAGTGTTTCAATGTCTTTAAAAAAAAATGATAATTAATTTTATTTGTTAATGTACAATTATTTGTTACAGTGCCCCTAAAGCTCCTGAAAACGTGGCCTCAAATCTGAATTATGTCTCTGTAACATTAAATATTCATAACTTAATAAGCACCAATCAAAGTTGGAAAAAAATAACTTCAAAACTCATCTAATCTGCTTCATCAGGACTGTGTTTGTGTGGTATGATTTGATTGACAATACCGCAAACAACCCACCAAATGCTGACAGATTTGAATTCATATATATATAGCTGATTCATGATTGGTGGATGTAAATATATGCAATTACCTTTTTCTAAATGAGCCCCACCCACTTTAAACCAGTCAGAAGAGCAAACAACCAGAACATTTCTAACTCCTAACAGACAACTGTGTTCTTGTAGGACCCCAATGATCATAAGATGAATGAGAAAATACATTTTTAGGGCCTTTTTAATAAGGGAACAAGACATGCATTTAATCCTCTTATGTGCATAAATTGTGTTACTATGGCCTTTATGACAATGTGATGATATCCAATTACAACTTGCGCGGTGTGGGAAGCGACTTATTAGGATTGCCGTCATGACTTTTACGTAATGAGCTGCGTGTCTGAAAGGGGTTTTATCACGGAAATAGACAGGACAAAACTGCTTGCTGTTTAAAGTGTTAAGTGGCACTGAGAAGCATTCCTCACAGGACACTAAATCATGTATTATGATGTCAATCAGGACCAAAGTATTCATACTAAGCCATGGCGTGTGTGAATGTGTCTGTATGAGCTGTAGGTTGCAGCCCGTCGCAGTGCTAACATGCTGCTGGCTGTAAGAAGAGCCTCGCCTGCTGTTGTAGCACCCTGCTGTAGCTCACTGGTACCAGACAGTGTCTGTCTGCTGTCCGCACAACTGTCTTAATGACCACAAACAAACTGGACCAGGGCAGATCTAGTCTCACTGGATCTTTGATAAAGGCTGGAACAGAATGTAGGAACATTACTGCGACTGCAGTGGCAGATTCTGGCTTAGAATAGGATGCAGATGGCCAACACACATACACACACACACACACACACACACACTGTAGACCAATCATGTTTTCTTTCCTAAAAAAAAGCTTGAGTCACTTTTTTATTGTTTGAGTTTGTATTCTACATATAATTATAATTATTGTTATTATTATTATTATTATTATTATTATTATTATTGTGAGTGTGGAGTCTGATTCTTATGATGGCAGGATGATGATGATGCTGATGCTGAAGCTAGTCCTATGTTGTTGTTTTTTAACTGATGATTGATGGTTACATTCAGGTACATTTAATACAAAGATGCTGGTGATGAAGGGAGAGAGAAATGAAGTTATTGCTTCAATGCTGCTTTTATTATTATTATTATTATTATTATTATTTGTGATGATGGTGGTCTCACCTCTTGTTTTCATCAGTAAGGATGGGGAGAAAAGGACCATTCCTAAAAGTAGTAGAATGTATGGACAGACGGTGCATTTGAGATGTCAACAGATATGAAATGTGAATAAAAGCCAAGTGAATTTAATAAAATGTCTTTCCCTTCATTAGGAATGCTTACTAAAATATACATAAAGTCATCCAAAATACATCTGACACTTTTACAACAGAGCTGCGGTAAGATTCAAAAGAGCCTGATGGGTCAAATGGAGCTGGCACATTCTTAGCTTCTCTGATTGTGTCTGAGGGAGCGTTTCATCTCCCAGGGGAGGCCTTGGCGAGGAAAATTGGGCCGTAAAGTTTTTGGCTGTAAGTTCTCCCGATTGTCAAGTGTCCAGTTTCTTGTTCAGAAAGTAAACAGCTGATGTCATAAGCTCCTGCAGCTGTAAATACAGCTCACACTCAGCCAGAGAGATACTGACACGCTCAAAGTATAAAAGAAAAAGCTGCACGGCACCACACAGTGAAAAAGCAGACATTAGTAAGGCTTTGATGTTATTACAGGCTACAGATTTCACACACTGACATGAAAACTATATCTGGTGCAGGGCCCCAGATACAAACTTTGATGAGGTTACTCAGCAGAGCACTGTGTAATTTACTACAGCATTTTCTTTAAATAATTGGCCCAAAGTAGAACCAATTTGCTGATGTTATACATCTTCTTATCAAACACTTTCCTGTCCCTGTCACTCACCTTGCACTCACAGCATTCAAACAGCATCCTTCCTTCTCAGCTGCTTAGCTTATTGTGTCATGCAGTTATAAAACAAGAATAGAAACATTTCCTGAATGAGAGGTAAATCTAATGCCCTCTGAACCTGGCTGATCATCGCAGAGTCTCGCCCCTTTCTTTAATTCAATGAATGGGAGGTGAAATCCCATCTGACGGCACCATAAAAGTATATTTGGACACATTTACATTTTATCGGATGGTTTACAGGCTATAACGCCATAAAATATTATATTTTAATCAAAATACATACATTTATATTAAGAACTAGTATCATAGTTGTATATTTATGGTATAAACTTATCAATTATTCATTATAAATAATGGCCCCTTTAAGACATATACGTTGTATAGGGTTGCATATAGCCTATAGCCTATGTATGTAAGATTTTAAGTTAGTTTGAAGTTAATTCATATATTTTAGTTAATTTACTTAAAATGTTTATACAGTTAACTATTTGCATATTTGTGTTTAAACAGTCAGTATTTGCATATTTACATGTTTAATTATTTACATTAGCAGTTAAGAATGTACCTCTGGGGTTTTCCTCACATTTACCTGAGTCGCAGTTCTGCTAGCGTCTGATTGGTTAGTTCAGCTACATGTGATTAAGTAAAACAGGGAAGTGTTTGTGGAGCTGAGGAAGTGTAAAGAACAGTAAAGTGCTGCTCAACAATGTTATCCGTCTTCATTAAGCTGTTTCTTAGTTTCTTGTTTCTTATTTAGAGTGATACAATCACCACATATCGAACACTCACGTTACATGTATATTATTGGATTATTATTATTATTATTGCAGATGCATTAACAGGCAGCATTTTAATGTTGTAGCTGGTTGAGGTGGAGGTAATTCTAACTACATGATATATTGGTCTAAAACATATATGTTTTATGTGTAAAATAAAGTACAAAGTAACTAAAGCTGTCAGATAAATATTTCCCTCTGAAATGTGGTGGAGACATTAGAAGTAGGCTACCAGAAGACACGTTGTACCATTTTACATTTGTTGTGTAAATGTACTATAGTTACACTCCACCACTGACAATACTCGAGCTATAAAGACACCTTTAAACTAACAAAATCTATAAAATACATTAAAAGAGAATACAACATTAAACATTCACTAATGTTATGGATCAGTCCATGTCATCATAGGGAGTAGGTGTGGTTTTAGCCTGATTGACAGGGTCAGACTGACATGTGCACCTATGAGGGCTGTGGTGTTGGAATCAATCAAGCCCGCCAAGCTGCACGTGGTTTGAGACCATCACGCCCAACAAGCTGCAGGCTGCCACACTGGAAGAGAAAACACTGGAAGAGAAGCTGTTCTTTTTTCCTACAATATACACCTTTTAAAAACAAAACAAAAACGGAACTACACTCAGAGAGCGGGCTGGCAGACTCAGCTGAGGGACACTGGAGCCAGCAGGCCTGTTTTCGGAGCGCGGACGAGAAGTGGGTGAGTCCCGAATACAGCACAACCCCTCTCAGTCGGAGGGAAGAGTCCCACCCACCCAGGCAAGCTTGGGTCTCATTTTCAAGTGCATGTGCTTGAATAGGCTATATATCCTCCATATACGGAGGGAAAGGAAACAGTTGATTGAAGTAATCTGCTAGGCTACACTTAAGTAGGTGTGTTCTTGGTGGTACGACTAGTAGTAATATTTACACATCGCGAAAGGCTGCAACATATCGCGGTAGACACTCAGAGATATTTTGTGTAGGTCAAAGAATTTCTAATAAGGGAAGAAGTTCCACTCTCTCGTTACTTCCGGCTTCTGGACTGGTTGCAGTTCCACCAGAGTTCCATATAGGGGGCGCTCACAGGCCTGTGCGGAATGAATGGGACTCTATGGAGCTATACCCCTCAAAATCCGAAAATTTCTCAGGATATAATTTTTTTGTCTAGTAATTTGAATTTTGCATTCGAAAGGGGAGGCTAAGAAAATATGTGTTAGATTTTTTTAAAGTGGCTTTTTTGTTCTAAAAAGCTTTTTAAAATGTCAATGACGTCATACACATATACGGCCAGAGATACTGCTTTACGGCAAGCTCTGAGTCGCTTCCTTTGTTCTCTCGAAGCATCGACAACACAGCTGACAGGTTAGCCTCTCCCTGTTAATACACGTGCTAGAAAGTGGTTTGCTAATGTTTTAAAGACCACACCGAAATATTCACTCTGACATTCTGGTTCTGCTTTGGATGCCGTCAAGCGGGATCTCCGATCGTAATCAGTCCTTCACTGACCAATCAGCATTCATTAGCAGAATGCTAGCGTGGTATGGGCAACAACGACTCAACCTGTAAGAAATCGAAAGGACACAAGTACTCGTTCATTCAACTTTTGACCTATAATCCATGTTGAACTTGCAAAAACTACAATCAAATCTGAGATTTCTCAACTTAAAGAGAGATTTGTCTCTTTGTGAAAGAGACAAATTTAGCCGTCTAGCTCCATTCAGTTAGCACTGGACCGCGATCACGCCCAGTGGAACTCTGGTGGAACTGCAACCAAATTCGGTACAATGGGGCTGAATAGGGAGTGGAACGGCTTTCCGTATACGGGCTTTGGTGTAGGTTGAAAGAAAATGTCAGTAGAAAACTGCACATTAAAGGTCCAATGTGTAATACTGACAGCTAGTGTTTAAAATAGTTACTGCAGTCCAAATTCAAAATACTGGACAGAGTCGTCTCCCCCGCCCCTTCCTCCCCAGACTCGAAGTTCACGGAGGTTGCCAGGTTGAGAACACAGCATCAATGTTGCTAGACGCTAGTCTCAAATAGCCAGACATTACTTCACAGCACAGCGGAGTAGCTGACGTTAGATGCTGGCTATGTTGACAGTCATAAAAGCCCATACTCGCGCGGAGCTCTGTACACGACTGACAACCACCCTATCACGGTTTAAAATTACAGCAACAACCGCTAAAACATCATCACCTCGCCATCCTCTGTACCTGACTGACAGCCACACTTTTTTGGCTGAAAATTACAACACCACTACCTCCCTGTCCTCTCTACCCAACTGGCAAACCCACCTTCTCGGCCCGCTTGCCTGGTCCTCGGTAACGTTAGCAGTTATGGCGTGACCAGTCGGGATCACTTCACTTGCTGTGTCTCAATTGTTTTGGGAGTAACTAACTCGAGTAACGTTACTCTATACAATTCAATGTGAGTACACAAATGTTAAAATTACTGAAAATGCCCATCCCTAGTAGCCTAAGGTGATCAGATTTCTGAGACAAAATCTGGGGATATTTTCAGCTCAGAAGCATAAATACCTCCAAAACAAGTAATGTTTTAATCTTTGTAAAACTTAAAATGGGGACACTGCCCCAGGGGCGACACTAGACCTAGAGCTGCATTAGGGCACAAGCCCCCCTAGGGGGGTCCATGGGCATGCTCCCCTGTAAGAAAATGTTGTCTATTTTAACATTTAAATGCATCAATCTGGTGCACTTTAAAAGGAAATTCAGAGGTTCGACTTGATTATTCTTATCTATGGATGGAAATATTTGTGCTGTAGCCTGAACTATTTTGCACTTCAGAATGCACACACAGGTGGAATAGTTTTTTCTTCATATTTTTGCATTAATGTCACTAGGAAGCATACCAGTAGAAATATATATTCATATTTGTAAGTGGGATATAAGTAAGTGGGATTGTCACATGTTGATAGTTCACATGAGAATATGTTATAATTTTGGCCCAAAGTTGAAGACCAAAGTTGTGAGTGACTGTAATAATAATAAATAATAAATAACCAGCTTTTCAAAATAACAGTTGCAATGTGCAATTTTAAGCTCATCAAACTATTTTCAAAAAAAGTGCTATAACAATTTGACTGGCTCCCATTCTCCTCCGTGACACGCTTTCTTCCACTTCACTTCTCTTCACAACTCTTCTCCAAAACAAACTGCGCTGAGATAACAGAGCTCAGCCCATAGCTTCACACACTCCAGCAGATAGTATGCGTGAAATAAAAACAGGACACATAATTTCACTGTGTGTAACTACGCTAACTAACCGTGTATTGTGAACCGCGTGTAGTGATTTAAAAAAAAAGAAAAACAGACAGCTGTGTCTCAAAGACCGGGCAACAGCCGGGACATTGAGAATCCACGCGCAAGAGGTGATGGATAGTTCCAGTCACTTCGTCATGTATTCACTTTGTTGAAACAAGAGAAGAAAGCCTCACTGATGTGAAGAACAGGACAGAATAGGATAGAAACATATATAAATGTTCTCTGCCTTCCGTATGCCAACGCTCCGGTAAGTCCACTCACCCCGTCTCTGCCCGGGCATGCCCCAGCTGCCCACACATTTGTTGACAAACTCTGACGCACACACGCCAGTGAAATGACGATTTATCCCTTTTTAAATGTGAATAAATGACAGTTGCACTCACCGCCAGCAAATGCTCTTTCCGTTGTGATTGGTGGTACCTTTACAACTCGCTGTTACCTTGTTTCCTACAAACTGTGTTGATGCGACTTGCGGTTTTTATATATATATATATATATATATATATAGTAGGGGCAGTTTTTCACAACTTGACCTACTTTCACTTAACTATGGAGCAGTAAAGTCAATCAGATGTCCGTGATCTGCGTAACGACAGTACAGTGGGACGTTTGCCTTCAACAGAGCGACAGTAATAACTAGGGGTGGAACGGTACATGTATTCGTATTGAACTGAAACGGTACGGGCGTCTCGGTTCGGTTCATGAATTTACACGGAGAATACACGGTATAAAAATAAATAAAACTTGCATGCAAATTAATTAATGTAATGCGGAACTACTGTTAGACACGAGGTTCTTTAGGGACACCTAATTTGTAGCCCTGCCCTTAGCTCTGAAGCTCCCGAGCTCCGCCTACATGTCGAGTCAGTCCAGTGAGTCCACACGAAGCAAACTAGTCCCTTCCATATACAACCAAACACGGCAGACCTGTCAACATGTACGCATTTTTTGTACTTGGCACGCATTTTGAGCCTTAAGTACGCTTGTACGATTTGCTGCTCTCTAGATACACATTTTGTTGTATCTGGCATTTTGCCGGTTTCAGTTTCTATGCAATCTACATCTATGACGTTGATTCTGCCGCTGAGCCACAGTGTGTAAGTGGAGTGAAAAGCTTTCGGCCAATCAGAGCACTGCATTTTAACCCTCCACCCACCTACCCCTCCTAGCCAAATGCTTTGCACGTTCAATTCAATTCAAGCAAGCCAGGCTGGCCGGATAATAACTGTAGGCTTGCATGCCATGGCTGATCTGCCTCAAAAAAAGGTTCAGAACGATTTCTTATCGGGAGGGATGCCTTGCCTCCACATATCCAGGCTACCTCATCACACGTTCTGCACCGTGTGCAACACAGACATCAACATCAGTCACCAAGGGGCAACCGGGGGCAACAGGTAACGAACACAGTCCCATAAACAAATACTCCCCACCCCCCCGAAACCTAATGATATTAAAAATAAATGGATAATAAGGAAAAAAAAGTTCATAGTGTCCTTCGGTGATGGGAGTAACGCGTTACAGTCCGGTGGTTGAAATGACTGCAGAGACGGATGCATTTGCGACATGGACATTATTTTCCAGAGTTTTTTACGCTGCGTTAAAACGAGCTGTCCCGTCACTGTTCCGTGGTCAGAGCCAGAACCAGAGACGGTAACTGACATCATCTGTGTCCTGTCAGTGTCGACAGCAATGTGACCGAGCCAGTGGCGCAGAAAGTGGGTATGCACTATATGCGGAACATAGGGGCGTAGCACCATGCGGGCGCCAAAGTGATGGTAAAAAAAAAAAATAAAAAAAAAATAAAGATTTACAGCAGTTAAATAAATAAGTGGATGGTGAAAGGCAACAGGTAGGATTTAAAGTGTGACGTCTGTGCTTGGAGGCTTGCAAATATTCATGTTAACAGACTAGCTAGCGTTTGCTAACACTGGGAATGTAGCAGCCAAATGGGGGTTTACGGCTAGCTTAAAATATGCAAAACCGAGGTTGCTGAGCTGAAAACTGGAAAATATAAGGTAGCATGTACAATAGTTATAGTAATAATGACAAAAATCTGGAAAACATAAATAATGCAATAACTCTGGTACTATGGAATCATGCATACATTTTGTTTTACCATTAGCTGTCAGACATATACAGGCTATAGTTACATCTATTGGGTGACATGGAAGCTGTAATTACAGGGTCACATCTCTCTCTTTAAAGGTCTGTGCTAAGTGGCTCTCCATATTTGTACTTTTTAAAATCCAAAATGTTAATGTAATTTCAACAGCAGCAGAACCTTACTGCATAATAGTTGTATTATCTGATGCCATCACTAGGCTGATGTAAGAATTGAATTGAGGCTGCTATATTTAACTGTGAGTTCATTTCATTCAGGTGTGAGGATGGTGGATCAGGAAAGACAGGAGAAGGCAACAGGTAGGGCTAACATTAGGTGGAAGTGTAGGGGGAGCCACTTGATACCAACGATTCATTTCATGATATTATTAATATGGAAAAACTAATATGGAAAATCAATTACATAATGTTTGTTTGAAAATAGTCTTAGTGGAGAAGAACACAGGCAAGGAGTGAATGAGACAGACATGAGGTCGGCGTTGGCATCAAGTAGAGATGAGACCAGTGATGACATCAGGTAGGAGTTCTATTAGTTGGACAACACAAAACTAAATGTCCAGTATGGTTTGAAGTTCTGTTGACCAACGTATTCACTGTGTCCTTTTTTGGGGAAAACATAGAGCAGACAGAGATGGACAATATCACAATTAGCCTCTGTCTGACAGCGGGGACGTAGTAAACAAATCAGAATGCAAATTTAAACATCTGCAACGCATATGCTCGAATGCCATCAATGATATATTAAAATACAGTACAAGAAAAAAGTGGGCTACAATAATGTGGTTGCAACGGGGGCAACCAGGGGTGATGATTAGGTTGCCACTTGTCACAATTTGGTTGCCAAGGGCAACTGTTAATGTTGAGCCCATATTTATATATACAGTATGTATGTGTGTATGTGTGTGTGTGTGTGTGTGTGTGTGTATATATATATATATATATATATATATATATATATATATATATATATATATATATATATATATGTATCCCAGACACACATACATACCATATCATTAATTAATTATGGTAGGCCTACCGTGGCTGATATACTTTAAAAAAAAAAAACTTTATTATTCAAAGCCCATACATGATGATGTCCGGCACACTTTTTTGTGGGGGGCGGGGGCGCCAAAATTGTTGCTGCATACCCCTCTGACACTGGGCCTGCGCCCCTGGACCGAGCAAATGACAGATAACATGTCAGAAATTAATGTTTAGTCTACACCTAATATCATTACATTTTATCAGCGGTGGAAAGTAACTTTAGCCTACCGTAGGCTACTTTGATTCAATTGTAAGGTGCTTTTAATTCGGTATTTTTCATATAATCCTACTTAGGCTACTTCTAGTCCACCACAATTCAGAGTCAAGTAGACTATTGTACGTTTTACTTAACTATTTATTTTATAGCTTTAGTTACTTTGCAGCGTCAGATTAATAATACAAAATAATATGAATAAATTATGATCTATTAAAGTGGATAAAGATGAGACTTTTTTGACCCCGTGGTGAAATTCACAAGCTACCTGCCAAGTCATTCTTCCGCTTTTATTTTGGTGAAAGTAACTCAAAAGTAACGCAAAAGTAGTGTAAGCGTTACAATTCAGAGACAGTAATATTGTAATATAACTAATTACTCTCAAATGACAGTAACTAGTAATCAATAATGTATTACAATGTGGCTGCTAGGCTAATGTGATGGCAACTGACATAATGCAATGTCACCCATGTCAACCTTTTAAAAGCCTATCTGAAAATATCTGACCCATGTTATTTATTAGCCTATAATTGTGTCTCTGCCAGTCTTCAATCTTGTGCTTTTTTAGTAGTTGCTTTAGGCCTATTTAAAGTTGTTTTATGAGTAAATCATTAGACTACTTCATTTCCCTTCAGTAATCAGAAGAAGGCTATGTGTTAACCTGGTCTAACTCTCATCTTTAACATAGAAATAGGCATATTTATTAGATCACTCCGCCTCCTATTAGTTACACTAACAAAAATATATGGGCACAAAATATGGGACAGGATATAAGAAAACATTTGCGTAGTTTCACTACACGTACAGCCATTCATCCACTCCATTCCTCTACACAGTAATAATAATTTATTGTAATCTAGAAGGTAGTGATGAGCCAAACAATGTATTTTCAGGTGGAAGAAGTTTCCATGGGCTGTGCCTCCTGAACAGTTTGTTTTCAATTTAATGTTGGGAGTGGTTGCAGTAATTGTATAACATTTATGGTCTTGTATATGGTTATGGAGTAACTAATAGATATTGATTGGTGAAAGTATATTATGTGTATATTATGTAGTATGGTGTTGGGTATCTCATAGGTTTCTCACTGGTGGGTGGGCAACGGTGGAGCGTACATTGGTGGTGGGCTGTCGGGTGATTGCTGCGTGCGGGGGCCCGGGAGTGGGGGGGGTTATACTCATAAAATTTCTTTAAGGTTGGCAGGTCTGACACGGACGTAGCTGTATCCCTTCTCGCCTCGACCACAAATGGCCTCCAGGCCCGTTTGCTTCGCTGTTTGCTCCGCCGTTAGCTCCGCCGTTAGCTCCGCTGTTAGCTGTTAGCTCCGCTGTTAGCTGTTAGCTCCGCTATTAGCTGTTAGCTGTTAGCTTCGCCGTTAGCGTGTGAAGCTAACACCAAAACTCGTCAACTGCTCTGTGTAACCGAAGCTGCTCTTTTAACATCCCTGCTCTCTGCATTCACATGTGAGAGCAGTGCTTGTCTCCCATATCACACTAGTAACTGATTGTCTTATTTTGTTTAAAAGTTACAGATGGAGTCTGGAGATGATGCAGGGTACTTATTGTTTACTATTTACATCTTACTTTATAGACTTCAAGCTGTTACAGCTAGCTCAGTGGACAGCCTGAGACATGCACAATAAAAAAAAAATTGCCTTCTGCATTTTTGTTTTGTTTTTCCCTCCATTAAACCGAACCGTGATGTCTGAACCGAGGTATGAACCGAACCGTGACTTCTGTGTACCGTTCCACCCCTAGTAATAACCTAATATACCATCATTACTGAGATTAAACTACATTCTCGGTTATGTTTGCAAGGAATAACGCATTCAATAAACGGAAACATAACTCTTGCAGTGCACATGAACAGATGCGCAATATTAGCTCACACATAAAATAGAACCCTTGTGAATTAGCCTACTGTTGCTAACATTCATAAATCCTGCATAACATCGTCCCGTACCTACAGGACATCAGACTTACTTATTGATTAACGCACGCAGTAGTGTCGACAAACTTAGTCCAATGAGGGAAGAAAGGAAAGTGTGATAGCGTTCCACGTTAACGCTTTTTTTTCTCTCTTGCTCGAGACCGCTGTGTCCACTAGCAGGTAGAGCGAGCTACAACTGACAGGAAGAGAGAGAATGTATCACTACAGCCAATCCAGTCTGCTCAAAGCCATGGTCTTTTTTTACAAATAGGTTGCACATAAGGGGGGGAAAAGTAGCTTCCACTTAAGGGGCCCTATCTTGCAACCTGCACAGCACAGCGCAAAGCCTGACGCAAGTGTCTTTGCTAGTTTAAAAGGCCGACGCACTTGTCAATTTCCCCACCAGCGCCCGCGACTAGGATTAGTGTGTGTCTGACAGGGTGGGGGGCATGGCATCATGATGGTGGCTCTCCATCGTGATGTCGGCCAGCCATCACGATGGACAATGATATCGTCCATGGGCACAACCCTAAAACCAACCAGACTTCATGTAAATAAACAGTAATTTTAGCATCATAAAATGGGCATTCTAGAACATCTCTGAGCAGTGCTTGCTCTGGCTTTCTTAAGCCGGCGCGTGTAGGGTGCATGACTATACGTTTGGTCAATGTTTTCTTTCTTTCATTCCAATTTCGGGTCTGTCAGTCACAGTGAAAACCAGGGACAGGGTTTGCGTTTTTACAGACCATCTGGCAGCCCGGCTGTCAGAATGCGCAGTTGATACCAACACACAGGCCAAAACACAAACAGACATTCCGACACAGAACGGAGAAAATACTGGCATGTATTGTTGTCAGAAAACAAAATTAATTAAAAAAATTAAGAGAATTGTTCTTTCAATTGACTGATTTGAATGTGAAATCTTAGTTTTCAGAAGTTTTCAGTAAGTAAAGACATAAGCAGAGTAAATATAAATAAAATGTAATATGAAATTATATAACAGTAAACCTTCTCACAACTGTTACATAAAATCAACAGTCTAGGCCTGTACAGTTATTATATGCCCAAGACTGGCCTAGAGAGTTCCTGAGGCTGTAGAGGAACAAGGGGACAAAGTGTGTTTTTGCAGGGATGAAAAAGAGCAAAGGTGGTAACAGTGTTATTGCTGCAGGTGTTTAACAATGAAACATAAAAACACAATTTAAGCTACAAACAAATGTAGCCATAACACAGTTGACTATCCAGCTGCAGCCTTCCACCTAGGGTTGCACGATATTGACAAAATGTGATGTTGTGATATTGATTATGAATATTGCGATATAGATATGAATTTTGATATTTTTAAACGTAATGTAAAATTACAAAAGTTACGGGACAACGCAAACAAGTGTTTTTACAACACAAGGTTTATTTCAACTGACAGTCATATTGGACTAGTACAACATGAATAAATAAATAAGGACCATGTCTACAGAACAGGACATGTTTTACTGGTTGTGCAGTATAAAATAAATAAAGAGAACAGGACACAACTTTTCTTTTGCTTCTCCGATTCGTTCCGTTTTGTTGTCTCTATCAGTTTCTTCACTTACACCGTCACTCTGTTGAAATATGCACACACGTGGTACGCTCCATAGGGTTTGTCACGTAGTGGACCCGTGCGCTGACGTGCACTAACGTGCAAGTGGCACGGTAACTTGTCAATATTAACATTAACATTATAGCATTTCAAGCGGGCTGTAAATCAAACACAACTAAGCCACACAGCCAACTGATGGGACGCAGCGTTCCACAAAATAAACAAAATATTGCATACTTTCAATATAATATTGCGCAACGTGATATCGCGATAACAATATTGAGTCGATATATCATGCACCCCTACTTCCACCTGCACCTTTTGGGGCAGTATAAAAAAGATGCCATGGTGTGGAAGTTGAAGCTGGTCCTCCATCACAGGGATCAGCTTGATGCTGTTGCCGCCACTAGCCACTAGGACAACCGGAGCTGTGATGATATGATGTGAAAAATTATCCACATTGACTATGGGAGAAAAAAATAGATGTGTTATAATTGCTTCAGGTAATGGAATATATAAAGTTAGTTATATGTTTAACTGTAGGATAAAATGAAGCACAGCCAATGGACGGGACGTAGCGCTCCACAAAATAAACAAAATATTGCATACTTATTGCAAAACTTTCAATATATTGCGATAACGATATTGAGTCGATATATCTTGCACCCCTAGATATAATATTGCGCAACGTGATATTGCGATAACGATATTGAGCCGATATATCTTGCACCCCTACAACATTACTGTATTGGAGTGTTAGAATAATCAATGGCATTAATTAATTTGCACGGAGGAGTAGGGTCTGTTGTATTTGTGTGTGTGTGAGAGAGAGAGAGAGAGAGAGAGAGAGAGAGCACATATACGGCAGAATGTGGCGGTCAACATTGATTGTGTGGCGAGCCGCCATGAATATTTCAATGTATGGGAAACACTGGGGTTGTAACGTTACTCAACTGAGATATGGGTGTGGGTGGGGATGCTGGGGGAATCTCCGGGCGGCGAGTATGTTCGATGGCCGTTGTGCAGCAGCAGAAGGTCTCCAGCTGCCCGGAATTATCTCCCTCTTCACTTTTCTGTAATCTTAACTAGTCTTTTGGTGCTTAATCTCCCTTTTGTCGGGTGAATTTAGCTAACTGTAAAGACAGTTAAACGAAGGGGGGAGAAATTCGGCAGGGAGGACTGGTCTGATATGGTCTGTTTCCCGACGTTTCATTAAAACTGCCATTAAACTGCCGTTAGCACCCGGCGCTAGAGTTAAGTGCTGGCCGGGTACAGATTTCTGTAATGATAGTGGCTGGCTGCTAGCTGGCAGACAGACCAGGGTGTGCTAGCTGGCTGAATTAGCTTTAGATTAGTCATCTAGCTATACAGCTAATTGGTGAACTTATTCGTGGGTTAGCCCAGTGCTGTTAACTGTGGTCAGAACAATCATACTTAAAATAACTTCATGAGCGTGTTGAACGATGTTGTAATGTTACCCACCAAGCATTAGCATTAGCTACTTGTCAACCAGCACATTGTAGTAACGTTAAGCTGGATCGATTGATATTGAAATGTATCAATAAATAAGGTCTCTGCTGTATTACTGTGTTGCAAAGTGACGTAATTAATCACACAATAATGCCGTGTGGCAGAAAAATATGTATTACGGTTACGAGTATTTCTTTCTGTGACATTGTATGATTTACAGTTACTCTCGAACGTTAACGATTACAGAAGACAAGTTCGTTCAGAATCACCTACATATAGCAGGTTGACTGACTCGATTTCCTTCTCATACATTCCCATAGCGTCATAGTGCATTTCCCTGTTGAAGCCTAGCGTCCATTGACTTCAATGGGGCTTCGAAACTAGACGGCCATTGGATAAATGCTGCAATTATGTCCCGCCCACGGACGCTCAGCGTCTCTGGGGGGTGAATGGAGGAGTGGGCTGGCCTGGACTCCAGGCTTCTGCGTGATGATTGGAGGGTCTGTCGAAAGACTCCATCTCCTTTTGATTGACCGATTGAGCGATTTTGTACTATAAAAAGTTGTTGAAGCTATTCGAGCTCAGTCCCATCGTGGAAGTGTATTCGAAAGACGAACTGCTACAACCTATTTCTTGGTATTTGTTTAGCGAAATTGCTAGCCAATTTTCAGCATACATTTCATACAATTATACACCACATTCCTTGTTTCAGTTTAATCTAATTCCCACATTTCCTCCTTCGAGTTTATTATCATTTGGTTAGATTGTTTGTTCATTCATTCGTTCATACAGTAGGCTAGGCTAGTGTTGTAGGGGTGAACTAGCCAGCTAGCAAACTGCACACGATGGCAGACAATGCTAATATTGAATCGGAATCAGAATCAAAAAGGGTTTTATTGCCAAGTACGTTTTTTAACACATACAAGGAATTTGTTTTGGTGTTGTTGGTGCACGTCACACATTCTCTAGATGGAATATTAAACAATATAAGTATAGGTATAAACAATATAAGTACAAGTATATGTACACAGTATGTATTAAATTAAATTAAAAATAAAGGTAGAAATAAAAAAAAAAAAAATAAAGAGCAAAGAGCATTACAGCAGAGAGAGAACAGTGGCATGAAGAGCCAGGGGTGGAGAGTCAGGGTGGTTTCCGGGCCTTGTTAATAAGGCTAGTGGCGGAGGGGAAAAAGCTGTTCATGTGACGTGAGGTTTTGGTCCTGATGGACCTCAGCCTCCTGTCAAAGGGGAGTTTGACAATTTTTCCAGCACACTTCAGAGTCCTGGTGGCGTATAGGTCCTGGAGCGGCGGCAGATTGCAGCCAGTCACCTTCTTTGCAGACCGAATGACACGCTGCAGTCTGCCCTTGTCCTTGGCAGTGGCAGCAGCGTACCAGATGGTGATGGAGGATGTGAGGATGGACTCAATGATGGCTGTGTAGAAGTGCACCATCATTGTCTTTGGCAGGTTGAATTTCTTCAGCTGCCGCAGGAAGTCTGTTGTGCTTTCTTGACGAGGGAGCTGATGTTCAGCTCCCACTTGAGGTCTTGGGAGATGGTAGTTCCCAGGAAGTAGAAAGACTCCACAGTGTCAATTGTGGAGCCACAGAGGGTGATGGGGGCAGGTGGGGCTGGGTTCTTCCTGAAGTCCACAACCATCTCCACTGTCTTTAGAGCGTTGAACTCTAGATGTTTGGGTTGCACCAGGTCACCAGGTGGTCAGCCTCCCACCTGTAGGTGGACTCGTCTCCATCAGAGATGAGTCCGATGAGGGAGGTGTCGTCCGCAAACTTCAGAAGCTTGACGGACTGGTGACTGGAGGTGCAGCTGTTGGTGTACAGGGAGAAGAGCAGAGGAGAAAGAACGCAGCCCTGGGGCGATCCGGTGCTGATGGTCTTGGATATTGCAATATGTTAAAACGCGATTTCCTAATCGCAAAGGCTGCGATTTGGTCACGTGACTCGCGAGAGCACGCGAGTCTGCAGCATCAACTTAGCACGCTAACGCTACGCCGTACCTTGAGCAGATTTCTGTCATTCAAACAACTCTGAGTTGTAGTTTAAAACTTTTACAGCCATTTTAATAAAATGAAGGGTTTAATTCAGGCTTGAGTCCATACATGCAGTTAATGGATACAGGCACGCAGAACTTTATAAAGAGATGGAGTGGAGGAGACTGCCACGGCGAGGGGTAACAACCAGACTCTGATAAATGACGTTCGGGGAGCTTTCACAGCAGCGTGGCTGCGTTGTTTCAACGGTTTTATTAGTACAGTAAATCCCACGACAACACCAGCAGCAGCATGCTACTGCTAACGTAACGATAGCCTCTCTGAGCAAGTGCAACTTGACGCTGTAATGCACGTGGCACGCAACTTCATGAGGGGGGGGAGGGAGGGGCTTTAAAAAGCAATCCACATGTTTACATATGTTTATTACAGTAAATAATTAAATAATCTAAATACTACACTAAGTGTTGTAAAGCCACATATTTGTTTTTATATTTCTGCAACTGCACTTTAGTTTGTGTGATTTGTTTCTGACTTTCATATGAGTGTTTGTTTACACCAGGCTTGGTCAGCGCTCAATACACTACTGTGACTGAAGTAGTTAAATAAAAGATGTCATTCATATAAATTCATGCATCACCTAATTTCATCATCACATACAGGCCTGGCCTCCAGATTTTATAAAATAAAATCTATCTAATCTTGTGTTGTTCATACTATACAATGATTTATTGCTTGTCTTTGTTGAATAATGCAGAAGACAAAGAGCTTAAAAAATAATCGCATATTAAATCGCAATATTTTTGAAAAAAATCGCAATTAGATTACTTTCAAAAATTGCCCTAATTATTATAATATTATTATAAATACATTTTTATGATGTAGGCCGAAAATGAGCTTCCCCTCTTTGAAAGACCAGCAGCCGCCACTTTAACATAGGTATGGTCATTTTTAGACATTTTAATGCAGAAATGTTACATATTGTACCTTTTTAATACAGTAAATATATTACATATTGCACCTTTTAACAAAATATATTCAGTTAGATTTTAGATAATCGTCAATAATGTGAATGTAATGACTTGAGTGGTTAAAGGCAAATAAAAGAACAGCTAGAACTTAGTATAAGCTGTAATGCAGCCTTTAAAACCAGGAAAACACTTATTTTACAGTAATTTAATATCACATATTACAATATCCAAAATCTAAGACAATATCTAGTCTCTTATTACAATATCGATATTGGCCAGACTTAGTAACAGGTGTCCTGACAAATAGAGCTACAACTCAAAATGACTGACCAACACGATGTGCGCATGTGAAAAATATTATGGAGGACACGCCCATAACTTTACAGTACGCACGATTTTCACGGTGGAGAGCACACATGGTGAAAAGAGCGATCTTCTACAGGTAAATAAAATAAAACTTGGATTAAAATGTTCTTTAAAATGAGCAAAAACAAACATTTTTCAGTTGTTTCAAATAGTTTGACATCAAAAGCTGTTAGGCCGCATAACTGTTTCGTGACTTTTTTGCTATTAAGTACCATTGGTGCTGTCAAAATTAAAGCAGTCATTTTTTAATTAATTTGAAATTAAAATGTACCGCAATTGTAGACAGGCTCAGTTTTAAAGCTAGTAAAGATACTGGTATCATATGTTATCTTGTCGAGAAGGGGGTTAAATATTTCCTACCTGACAGAATGAGGTACCCTAATTTTAACTACATTTATAGAGGAATTAGTTCATTCTGATAGATATTTCCTATCATGTCATTTTCAATACCTTTTGTGCTGACTTGCAGATTTTAGTAAAAATAAAAAATAGACCAATTTGGTGTTTGTAAACAATCATGACGTTTTTGTGGGCAGGGCTTAACTGGTGGCAGAAAAGTGACAGTTGAGGTTGGATCTATCGATTTCCCAACCAACTTTAGATGAAAACTTAAGCCTGGACAGCTACGTTTGTTCAAAGAATTTACAGTTTATCAGACAAAAATTTTGACTGAAGTAGTAGGGCTGAGAGATTTGTTGGCCTATTTTACGTAGCCAATTTAATGGTCTGCTTCGGAAGAACGAGCTGCTTGGCGGGCAGTGAGACTGAGTGACAGCGGGGAAACAGCTGTGGAACCAGCGTATTTTTACTCTGTGAATCAAGGATTTATTTCGACCAAACCACAGTTGGTGATTGCTGGAACTGCGGAAAAAAACTAGCTAAATTTTGGTGAGTTTAATTTAAGTGTGAATGAAGTGTGTTTTGGATGAGTTAAGGTGATTAATCTAACGTTAGTCCTTGTTAGGGGAAGGAGAGAAACTTGAATTCAGAAGGTGTAGCTACATTACGGATGTATTTCTCTGTTTAATAAGGAAAATATGTGTACATATATTTCCTTTGTTGAAAGTGAGTTTATTTTGTTTATCTATAAGTCTAAAAAAAGCTAAGACAACTTGTGGAACGAAGGGAACTTGCCGTTTGAACACATCTCCCAGCTGATGGAGGAGAACGGGGGGGGTAATGTTAACTTAGCTAGTCGCCACAGCCGCCGCTGGTCGCCAAACATATCGCCAACCTACTTAGCTAACCCCATAGTCTCCCCGCCGCTGGCAGACTACTTCGCTGGGAGGAGAGCTGAGGTAACTGCTCCGAAGATGGTTAAGCTAACGTTAGGGCTGGCTAGCTAGCTTATCCGTCTCTGGAGCCAGCACTGCCCCTGTTCAGCAGTAGGCTGTTTGGCTCATTTTCTTTAACCAACGTAGAAGTAAAACATGGTAGAATAATAAAGCTAGCTAAGAAACTAGCCAGCTATTATTATATATATTTATAGTATTATAAGAAAGTCGTCCCTGAAAAACCATGGATCTGTTGTGATGAACAGTGTTTTGGCTGTTTTTCTGCCACCACAATGCGTGCGCAACTGCAGTGACGCAACTGTGACGTACACTCCAAATTGGTCTATACGTTAGGACGGCAATACGTCATCCGAGGGAAGGTCTCATCACCACGCCCCTTTCTGGGGGAAAACAATCCTGCCGCGTTCCCCATAGACAACAGCGTAAACGACAGAGGAAATGTGAATCGCTCCAAACTTTTACTTTAAACAAACTGTTTTAAATTAATAACTTTGCCGAAAAGTTGCTGAGTAGTTTGTTGCACCAACAATACATCCAAAAACCCTGTCCTCTTGTCATGTTCTAAAATAGATCCTGATAGATGGGCTTTGGCTCCAGGCTATACACCAGACTGGCATCGCCGAGGCTCCCTATGAGAGGGAAGAATCACGCTGTCGCATCAGGAGAGAAACAGGAAAATGCTGAAAAAGCTGTTGTGTAGTGGGTTAATCAAGACTTTCACACTGATATATGAATTTTGGAATGGGGGCTCCATCTTGTGAGGAATGTGCTCTGTTTACTGGCGACTGCTACTGCTCTCCTTTTTGTTTTGTTGGGCTAAATAGTTGATTAACACACAGCTGATTTTTTTTTTTTAAGCAAGATCTAAGATTATAGCTAATCTTTTTTTGTGGACATTTCATTGTGTGGATCTGTGCTCAGAAAAATAAAAAGGTAAGAAGACAGAAAGGAAGTTAAACAATCTACTACCTAAGAAAAACACAGTTTGGCATACTGTACTGTGAAGCTTAATGCAAACTAAAAAGCTGAACAAACTCAATATCAATTAATCATATTGTAGCCAGTCTAAGGCACTGTGTAGTTTTCTCCAGCACAAGTCCATTAGAGTGTTATTGAACATGAGGTGTTCGTCAGTTAAAAAAAGCACATTAAGCTACTAATTAGCGGGTTGTATTTCTTTATTCCCAGGGACATGCTGGGTGTAGAAATACTTAGTCAGCACTGCTGTGAGCCGGAAGCCGAAGCAGAGCTGCAACACTTAATCTATGCAAGCTCTGGACATTTAATAGATGAACTCAAATGAAGGCCAGTCAATTAAAAGCTTAGCCGGATTGATTGAAAATTCACATACCAAGGATTATACACCAAGAGGGTTTTTGACTCCTTTTTACCTTAAATATTCTTAATGTTGGGGAAGAGTGAATTCCAAAAACAAAATATTGTACCTTATCTCATAGCATGTGAAACAAATACCGTAATTTAAAAATTAGAAGTATTAAGCAGTATATTCTCTTGGC
The DNA here is from genome assembly GCF_031162955.1 of Sander vitreus. Lineage (NCBI taxonomy): Eukaryota > Metazoa > Chordata > Actinopteri > Perciformes > Percidae > Sander > Sander vitreus. Next base: position 7,773,450 of record NC_135866.1, read on the forward strand.
AATAACGACAAATCAAAGGTGAAGAAATGCCATTTGTTTCTTTATTTTAACCCATTGCAGGATATCTTACATAAACTAACCACAGTCAGTTTAGCTTTCATTCGTCATCAATTTAATGTTTAAATTTTTTTTTTGTGAGTTCTGGTCTCAATGTATAAAATGTCCTTCCACCAGCAGGGATCAGTAATACTCCACAATTGAGTTGGACCCTGTTGGATCAACTGTATCTGTGTACTAAACACACACAGATATATTGATATAATCTCATCTAAGCTGAAATAAGAAAGCAACTATACATACATATAGTCATTTTTAGTTTTTATTTAAGTTTACTATTTGTGTGTTTTTGCCATTGAGGACAAATTGTCACTGCTGATCATATCTTTTAAAATTAGGCTTGTTTTACAACAATTTCTCTTGACATTTACTCCTGTTAAAGCTCTCCTCCTCCTCCTCCAAACATCATATTATATTCATATTATTGACTTTGTTTGTCAGACCTCCCCACCTTTAAGATGGCCCCGTTCTCCATATTGTCATGAAATTAAGAAATGCCATTTGATAACTTTCTTTCCAACACAGGATATCTTTCATAAAGAAACCACAGTTGATGGAGTTGCAAGAGTAGTTTTCTTTTTTACTTCCCATACATGTTGCAGTAGATGCTTTCAATCATCATCAATTTCATATTTACAATTTGGAGTTTGACCCTGTTGGATCTACTGTAGAGGTCGACCGATACGGGTTTTCTCTGGCCGATGCCGATCTTTAGAAATCAGGGTCAGCCGATGGCCGATAAATGCTTTATTTTGGCCGATACGTGCTTGTTTTTAAACCTCTGTTTGAAAGATAAAATGTAACACTAATATACACAGAATTTCTCAACAAAAACATTTATTGAACACTTCACCAATCTACACTTGTATACTTCAATTAAAAATGTATAATGTAAAAACATACTGTATATTGTATAAATAATGTATGAAAAATATATTAAATAAACGAAACAGGTAAGAAGAAAATAAACTTTGTCAAATAAAGTTTAGTGCACTTAGCAGAATTTATTAAACTTCTGAGAATACAAATCTGCAAGCTTCACAGAAAGTGACCTGTTATTATTAATCTCAACACTATTTCCTCCTAACTCCTGTTGAATCACGTCAGACCAGGGCTCTCTAAAGTCAGTTCTTGTTCACCTTGTTTGTTAGATCATTGTTCATTTGGTGAAGTGTTGTATCTGTGTTTTGGGGATCCTACTGTTACATGTCCTGTTGCACACATTAGGATCTTATCTGAGCAGATTTCTGTCATTCAAACAACTCTTAGTTGGAATTTAAAACTCGTCCAGACAATTTAATAAAATTTAAGGGTTTTATTCGTGCTCGAGTCCATAGATGCAGTTAATGGATACAGGCACGGAGAACTGAAGGCTCCGTTAGCAACGATTAGCAACGATTAGCTCCGTTAGCGGTTAGCTCCAGTTAGCTCCGTTATACGAGTGGATGAGACTGCCACTGACAGGGGAAACAACCAGACTCTGATAAATGACATTTGGGGAGCTTCCACAGCGGTGTGGCCGCGGTGTTTTGTAAGGTTTCATTAGTACAGTTAATCCCAAGGCAAGAACACAGCAACATGCTACTACTAACGGTAGCGTCTGAGCCTGAAGTGACTGCGCGAGACCAAAGCCCGTCTACGGAAAGCCGTTCCACTCCCTATTCAGCCCCATTGTACCGAATTTGGTTGCAGTTCCACCAGAGTTCCACTGGGCGTGATCGTGGTCCAGTGCTAACTGAATGGAGCTAGACGGCTAAATTTGTCTCTTTCGCCTGATTGTCGTTGAGAAATCTCAGATTTGATTGTAGTTTTTGCAAGTTCAACATGGATTATAGGTCAAAAGTTGAATGAACGAGTAGTTGTGTCCTTTCGATTTCTTACAGGTTGAGTCGTTGTTGCCCATACCACGCTAGCATTCTGCTAATGAATGCTGATTGGTCAGTGAAGGACTGATTACGATCGGAGATCCCGCTTGACGGCATCCAAAGCAGAACCAGAATGTCAGAGTGAACATTTTTAAAAACATTAGCAAACCTCTTTCTAGCACGTGTATTAACAGGGAGAGCCTAACCTGTCAGCTGTGTCGTCGATGCTTCTGGCCGTATATGTGTATGACGTCATTGACATTTTAAAAAGCTTTTTAGAACAAAAAAGCCACTTTAAAAAAATCTAACACGTATTTTCTTAGCCTCCCCTTTCGAATGCAACATTCAAATTACTAGACAAAAAATTATATCCTGAGAAATTTTGGATAGGCTCCATAGAGTCCCATTCATTCTGCACTGGCCTGTGAGCGCCCCCTATATGGAACTCTGGTGGAACTGCAACCAGTTCAGAAGCCGGAAGTAACGAGAGAGTGGAACTTCTTCCCTTATTAGAAATTCTTTGGCGAGACACACGGCAAGACTTCAGGGGAGGGGCTGGAGGCAGCTGGTCTGGGTGCGCTGTGAAAAATGTCGCCTATTCATGTTTTTAACACTAGGCTGCCCGCAGATGCACCTGCCTATTAATCGGCTTGATATACTGGGATATTGGCCGATGCCGATGATGTAAAAAAAATGCCAAAAATCGGCCGATTAATCGGTCGACCTCTAATCTACTGTTGCAGACATTAAATATTGTTGTGTGAATCTTCTTGATTCAGTTTTTCACTTGCAGCTGCACTAATTGTTCAGTGGCCCCGTTTCAGAAAGCAGGTTTAGTGAAAACTGAGTGTTAACCCTGAGATGAGGGGGACTCTGGGTTTTCTGTTTCAGAAAGAGAGGTAACTTCACCTCAGGGTCAGTTACTATGGTAACTGATCGTGAACCTAACCTGGTCTGGAGCAGGTTTTCTTCAAGAAACCTCGAGTTTCTCTCAGTCTCCTCCCTCTGACACAGCGCTCTTTCATTTCCTCATTCGTTCAGTCTGTATCAGGCGCACTTTAGCGCAGTTTATCGGCATGAATAAAAAAAAAAATAGTTTGTTTATTAACCATGTTAGGCAGACTATAAAACATTTTTTTTCTTCTAAAAACATGGCATTTCCTTGTGTCAAATGATCCCGTTGATGAAGAAGCTGCTTTACTTCGCAGGTTGTTATATGTCAGGAGATGATATTGAAGCCCCGACATTTACATTTTCAGATAACTTCCTATTTGAGCGGTATCGTTTTTCTTTCCAGTCTGTTATGCAGCCTATAGGCTACATAACCTTATCTGTCCTCATATCACTAACGTCACCCATCTTGGGCATGCTCTACATCCCAGCAGATTATTTGTGTCACATTAATTGTTTTTGAAAACGGCAGTTTTCTTTACAACATTGGTGATGCGGAGCATTTTAGTAAAGCCACTGTAGCGCCATCAGAAGAATGTGACTCGCTCTGAAACGTGTTTTAAATGTTTTTGTAGTGTTCCCTGGGCACAAACCAGTAAGAGCCATTAAGAAAAACAGGATTGCAGGTGAATGATGTAAACCCTTTGAAATAAAAGATTATGAATTATAATTCTGTTAATGATGGTGCTGCAGCCTGAATGGCATTAGTAGGCCTAGTACTTCCGCCTGCAGTGTTGCACCTAAATGAAATAGATTATAGGTTCAATACCATTTCACCAGTAATATTAGGCTATACTTATGATTAAATATGATATACACTATATTGGAATATTTACTCTAGCAGCAATTTTCTCCCACGCAAATTCTCTCTTTTGCAGCAGCCGCTGTGTTGTTTTTTTAACTTGCTGTTTGTGCGCATGAATATTTCTGCCGACCCGTTTGTTTGTGGTAGTTACCATGGTGAATCGTAGTATCATGGCTCCATTCATGCTGCCTTTTTATTGTGGTGGTGAACCAACTCTGAGTTGATTGAACCAACTTATATCAGCTGTTCTGAAACCGAAAACTCCCATCTCAGGGTAAATCAACTCAGAGATCAGGGTTAGACTCGGTTTGTTAAACCTCCTTCCTGAAATGGGGCCAGTAACCTTTGTGTCCTATTGTTTCTTATTTGGTGTTTATCAACTAAAATGATTAACTATATGTAAGAGGAGCTAATGTATATTCTAACACAAGTGTTACCAAACATTTTGGCTTGTGATGTGAACATGTTTATTTGCTTTCTTGCCTACAGTGAGATGTGAAGATGGAAACCACTCATAGCAGATGGTTAGCTAAGCTTAGCACAAACACTGGAAACGGGGGCCAACAGCTAGCCTGGTTCAGTCCAAAAGGTAACAAAATCTGACTTAGTAGTAGTACCTCTAGAGCTTACTTCGTAGCATGTTTGTTCAGTCCATACACCTAAGTGTAAAAATGATAATTTGTGATTTTTGTGGGAGGTTAGCAGTGACTTCCTAGAGTTGACAAGCCAGGCTGAAATGAAACCACAAACTTTTCTTTTTACACTTTGGTTTTATACGGATTATGGTCTTTCTGTGTACTTGAGTTGTGATCAATTCTACTTACGGGTGAATTTCATGTGAAGGACTCTTAGAGACCAGAACAGAATAGGGACTATGCAGAATTTGCAGATTGATTTTTGCAGCTCTAATAAAGGTTACAAATAGCCCATGCTATTATGCAGCGTTGCCTGATGTTCAATTGTACAACACCTTTTGATATGGTAACATTTGAGCAGCATTCCTCATATTGTGGAAGAAAACAAATTTATTTATTGGCACGCACGCACATCAGATGTCTAGTGCACAAACAAGGAGAGCTGTGTAGAGTCTAAAACAAGTCTTTATTGGTCAATTTACAGAAAGCAGTGGGATAACCACTGAAGAGAGAGAAATCCCAACCATTTTGTTTACAAAAAGAAAAAAACGGATATATAAAATAACTGTCTTGAACATTTTTACAGGGTTTGTTTTTATATGTAAAAGAATCTTTTTTTCTCTTTTGATCTTTCAGAAGCACAATATGACAACGGGGGGGCGAGGGGAAACAAGGCAGTTGTTTCACAATGATGACATCACAATCACAGGTGCTTAAAAGGCCAACAGAGGGAGGGATGAGTGAACAGGAGACGTATCAGCTAATCGTCACTGATACCGTGCAGACATGAACAGGTGAGACGTGGTTTCTCCGAGTAGAAGTAGAAATGGGAATGTCAAAGGAGTTGCGTTAAGATCATTTGAATGTCGACAAACTCATGGAATTAAACTTTGTCTAAACAAGTTCACGTAATCTGCATTAACTATGGTACAAGATGGAATCAATATCAATGGAGTTTCCACTTTTGCTTGTAGTTGTGGCGAAGTTGTGCAGGATCAGCGACTTGATAACACCAGAAAGAGAAACAATCACTCTGCTCCTTCTCTCCAGAATTTAGAGCAGTGGAGCACTCCCCCATTTAACACATTACGCGTCAAAGGTTGCATTACTCCGTCAGTGAAAACATATTTGTCATCTGTCAAGTCTGAGAATTAACCTCGGAAATGTAATCGGGGGTATCTTTGATAATCTTTATTTAACAGAAACCGCGCATTAAAAACTGGAGGTGTGAAGATTAAAAAGCATTTGCTTGCCAGATCTAAGAAGAGATGCTTCTGAATTGCATTATGGGAAGTGTAGGATCCAGTATTTTCGGTATTACTGCTCCTTTAGACTGGGCCCATAATTGCATAGAGGGGTCCATTTAGTATGGAATTAAAAGAGAATGGAAAGACAGGATATCGGTAGCATACAGTAACATCTCTGTTATTTCATCTGTTGAAAAAAAGATATAACTGATCTAACCCTAAACAGCAAAAGCTACAATAGGTCACAGTATGGATAGATTTGGTACACAGACATATGCAGACTAACTGCTCTTTTGTTTCTTGGAGTATTTGCACTACAAAATAACTGCTTCCATCAGTTCATTAGCTGATAGAGCAGTGATCGTTGTAGCTTTAAAATACTTTTGAGAAAAGCAAAGATGGAAGATATTAAACGGTTAATAATTCTGATTTGTATATAAATCAGGACAAATGTGAAATGTTTATGGTCAGAGATGACATATCCGTATTTTGTTTCTCTTTAGTGTCCGGGCCAGAGAACCACGGCACTGTGATGCACTTAGAGAAACACAACACTCTTCACACAGACGAAAAGGTGAGACATACACTGAGTGACAGTACAGCTATGTTATACCTACTATAAAGGTCAAGGGAATTATGTTTTAAAAAGCTTATGGATACATTAACTAATTGATATGTATACATTTTGTGGATAATCTGCTAATAACTCACAGTCCTGCAGACAATCTGTTGAAAACAAATATATATAAAAGTAAGATGAGGACATGTAATGCACATAATAAATGTTGGGATAAAAGTTTACATTATTTGTGTTAATGTAAGAAATGGAGAATCTGTGTGGCTGTATTCAAGAGTTTAGATTCATTTTTATCAGCAAAACTTAGATTTTTGCTTCCTTGACTGTGATGTGAATAACCATGTACGTACAGACGATGTATTCCAGCACTGTGGGACTGCAGCTCATTCTGTAGTTCTGACTTTGTCCAGCAGAGGGAGCTGTCATTTAGTGTGTGCCTGCGCCTAGGCCAAAATTGACTACTTCACTTGCACATACATACATATACTTCATTTGCTCCCACATGCAATACATGTGTGCATAAGTATTTACATATGTTCATGGGGGCGGATAACCTTTTTGACATTAACTTGAAGTTTTTACAACAAGGTAGCACAACAACCGCTAATAACATAAATGAGGTTGAGACAGGTGGAGGCAAAATGCATTATGGCAGTCAATAACATGTGAGTATGTATGTGCATGGGGAGGACGGAGAAGCACATAAATACTTTCTACCGTCAAAAATCACAAATAAAGGCTTTTAAACCAAATACTACATAACTGGAAAGGAGGAACGCAGCAACACAGGACTTTCACTCATGAGGTCGGACTGGACTTTAACCCTGACCTCCTAAATGAAAGTCCTGTGTGTTTGCACTCCTACATCGTGTGTGTGTGTGTGTGTCAGTCAGAGCGAGACAGACACATAAAGAGTGATTATATGTGCAGGTATCTCTTTATGCATGTGTGGTCAGTATGTTATGGAGCAACTGTCCCACTCTAGTTTTCCCATCTGCTTCCTCTCTTTCACCTCTTCCCTCTCTCTTTCTTCTCCGCCATCTTCATCACTGTTCTGTTCCTCCTCTTCTTCTTCCTCTTCCTCATGCACTTCTTCCGTTACATCCTCATCATATGCTTGAGCTCCTACGTTCTAGAAAACAAAGCATGATTTAGTAATGGTCACCACAGATCCCAGGCGTTAATGCATCTCCAACGCCCCCGGTGGCTGACTGCTGTCCGCTGCACCTCCAGAGGAACAGTTTTTAACCCCACAGTGAAATCAACACCCACAGTAGAATCGACAAACTGGATGTTAGATATAGCCACTTTACCTGCCATTTAACTTAATGAATGAATGTGTGTGTGTGTGTGTGTGTTTGAGCAGTTTTCTTTTGAGGGCTGTTGTATGTGAGCATTCAATGACAGTAAAGGCATTCATTCATTAGTTATTTGATGCTATAAAAACAAGGCAAAAAAAAAGCTGATTGGTCAGGCGGGTGTATGGGCGGGACTTTGATACCGCGGCTCCCCCGCCCGATCACCACTGCGCAGACTCTGGCTGCGTTTCAATAGTGGTTCAACATGCCCTTGGTCACTTCCCCTCAGGGAAATCCCCGCTGCCATCTTAAGTGTCGTTCCATTTGTCTGAAAAACTGATGTGAACTTGGTGAGAAAGGCTCGGAGGGCTGAGGGCAACCATGCTCACTCCAGAGGTGGATATCACCCACAGTGCATTGCAGTTAGGCATTTGGTACAAGAAAATCCCACCATGGTTAGGTGGCAGTAATGTACAACTCCTTTTGCTGACTACCAAGGAATAGATAGATAGATAGATTTCAGCTTTTTAGTAGATTGTTTGTTTTTTAGGAAAACCTCATCGTTTGTGGCTTCCGTGTGACGTATGCTGTTACGTAATATCATGGGCTGAGGGGAAGTGAAGGAGGGCATGTTGAACCACTATTAAAAACGAATATACAGTGGGAGGAAGTGGAGACATGTCGTCCATCTTTATATTTAGTCTATGGTTTATAGTGCCAAAAAAAGTAATAAAGATATTTGTAAGATCAATCATCTCTAGTCTTAAAATAAGCATACTGAAGGAATTAAACTCCCCAAAACTGAAATTAAAATGTCCTCCAACCTCCAGGGGGTTGACAGTGATGTTGAGTGCAGAGTTGTCCCAGTCTTCCTCGGTGTCTTTGGCCTCGTCGTCGTCTTCTCTGGACCCCTCCTGATGTGTGGCGTGGATCCTGTACACGCCGATCACCACGATCACCACCAGGGCAGCGATACAGACCACGATAACTGCAGTGGCTGCTGGAGGTGCTGCTCCTGGAGGAGGAAGTGAAGAGGCAAAAAAGATCTCTGTCGATTATAATGCAATATTTACATATTCATGGACATACAACATAATCTACACACAGATGGCTGTAGATCTCTCTGTGGGTGTCCAACTTTTGGCTTGAGCTAAATATCTTTAAAATAGTAGTAATAGTGGTACTGCATACACTGTTTCCCTTTTGTGTGCGAGCTTCAATCTACAATCTTAAGGCCAATTTATGCTTCTGTGTTAAATAGCCGCCGTAGGTACGTGGAGATACCTACCCTACGCCGTAGCCTGACGTGCACCTCACAAAAAATTTGCCACACAGGCCGCAACACCTGTGATTAGTCTGCTTGGCGGTGGCTTGGTTGCGTTGCATTTCCCCAGACTCATTTCCTGGTTCTCCTTCTCCATAAACAACACGAAATCAAAGAGTGTTAACTTCTCCTGCTACTGATTTCCCACCGTGGTCAGAAAGCACAGGGGAGACACTTTGTTTCTCTCACCATGACTCAGAGTCAGTACTCGCTCCAAAGCTAATCACTGCTGCTCTACCATACACTCCCCCAGCGTACACACAGACGCATGCTGGCCTTGCTAGATCAACACACAAGTACAAACTTCAGGCCACTTACGTAGGCTACGGTGAAAGCTCTGCGTGGAGCCTCCACAGAACCATAAATCCCGCTTCAGCCTTAAATTAAAATTCCTCTCTTTACAACTCTTATCTTATTTTGCTGTTTTGACCTTCATTCTGTTCACTTTAAACATTTTTCTCTTGAATTTGATTGCTGAGATCTGGGGATGCAACAACTCAGTTAGACAATGCGGTTACACTTAACTTGAAGGTAGCTACAATGGAGTGACATGACACTGTCATGAACGTGTCATAAACATAAACAAGTCAAACGTTTATGACAACACTTCTTTTAGCAACTGTCATTTGGTTTTTGTCATGACAAGTTAGGGTTAGAGTTCATGTGTCATGACTGTGTCATGTGTTCATGACAGTGTCATGTCACTCTTATGTAGATACCTTCAAGTAAAGCGTTACCGACAATGCTTTACACCAGAGTACTCTCTAGTTTAATCATCTTAGCTGCTTATTTGAAATGAGAACTAAGATAACAAACAAACAAATCTAGATGTCCATTATAATTATGCACTGCCATGTGTGGAAGAGGTTCTGAGTCCAACAGAAAAGTTATCCATCTGGTTTTAGGAATAAAGATTTTGGCTTACAGCTGGTATAAAATAAGCACACGATCGACCAGTTAAAACATCTTTACAGCACCAAATCATCCCCACACAATACATTTAAATGACATTTATGGCTTACCTGACATGTGTGTGTTGAGTGTGTGTATCATGAGTGGGTGATGCACCGGTTTCATGTACTGAGGTTCAACAGCCATATGATTGACATGTTCCACAGGTGCTGAGTGGTGAAGAACGCTGACCTACAGAGGCGGGACAAAGAGCATTATCCTCAGGAAAAAAGAAGAAGGTGGACCATAATTTGTACAACCACAAAAATAAGAAAATAAAATGATGTAAGACAATGTGGTAATAAAGAGAGTTGAAAAATATGGCGATTGAAAGACAAACTGACCTCCAAATTGAACTCATTGCTGGTGTATCGCCCGTTGAGTTCAGAGCAAGTGAGTCTGAGCCTTCGCTCGCTCAGGGTGGTAGGTCGCCAGTTCCTGTAGCGCACCTGTCTCAGTGCCTGCTCATAGTGAGCCATGGAGTCCACACCTTGTAACATGCAGGAAAACATGTTATACTAAAATATGTCATGTAGCACTGTGTCAGTTTGCAGCTGTAATGTGTCATGACCGTCAGGGACCTTCACAGCTGTCACAGAGAGTGAATGTTTATCTTATTGCTGGAAAAAAGGCAAGCCAATTTTTTGAGAATTTCTTTAAGACTTTAAGGTGGTGCATGTCATGATGTCCTCCAACCACAGAGCATTAGTGCCACACATCGTCCCTCCTATCAGTGTTAGCCCCGCCTACCATATATTGATATTCCAGAGGTGGAGTTGGTGGCATCCAGGTGTTTTCCCAGCAACGCACTGTGATGAATCCCCAGACTCTCTCTCCCAGGATTCAGTTCTTCCCCGATTACCAGCACATCGCAGTAGTCCAGGTTATGCATCACCTCCATCACACCTGGTCTGCGGGCTGCATGCATGTACACAGAATGACAGAAAAATGAGTTGTGTGTGCAAATGAAACACTCCCTTCTGGCAAGAGGCTCAGTTCATCAGGACCAAAACCTCGCACCACAAAAAGTTTCTTCCCATCTGCAAACGGCTTCATTAACAAGTCCCGGACACCCACTGATACAAACTCTTAACCTCCCCCACCAGACACTACACTTTACATTATCGTACATCATGGACTACTGTATATGCCTGTCCATTGCACATACTATATATCCTGATCTTTTGCACATCCCTCAACATTGTTTCACATCCTGCACTAAACCATTTAGCCTGTTTTCTCTTATTGCAGAGTACATATTTACATATGTTTTGTATTCATTGTTTCTTTCCTTAAAATCTGTTCATGTTTATGTATGCACCATCCACCAAGGCAAATTCCTTGTAAATGTTACTTACTTGGCAATAAATCCTCTGATTCTGAAATAGCTTAACATTGATAAATATCCAGTGCACATAAGGTAAAAAAGATCCAAAATACTTTTCTGTAACATTACTACATAGCTGGTATGACATGAGAGCATCTTAACAGTGCAGGCAGCGTCTCCACTCACATCCACCGAAGCTGTCTGCCTTCATTACTGTGCTGGTGATGTGAAGCTCTTTGAAGGGTGCCACACCCAGCGGGCCCCGCAGGTCACTGGCAGGCCTGACGAGCCGATTAGATCCTGTGATGGTGATTCTCGGTTCACTGGGCGGCAGGACCATAACCACTGACTTGATGTCTGGGATGGAGAGACACGTGTCCTCGCCGAAACACCTGACAGGCACACAGAAGAGGAGCGAGGTTACAGGGTGGGACAGCACCAGTGTTACTGCTTCACTTCTTTTATCTTGAGTTAACTCTATTGGTATCATGTTGGCTTTTCCATGTATTTGTGGCATTCTTGTCACAAATGATAATCATAAAATACAAAAAATGTAAGTGAGAAAAAGCTTTTGATTTATTTTGCGTATTAGAAATACTGTTGTACCCACAGATTTAAGGATTAATGTACATCGATAAACAATAAGAAAGAAAAGAAAAAAACTTGGTTTCAAATTATTTCTCCATTAGTTTAAATATTCATGACAAAATAAGTAACAACCAAAGTTAAAGTATGGGGAAAAAACATCATTTATTTTGTTAGGAATTTACAAAACAACTGCTTCATCAGGACTGTGTGGCTGGGGTTTGATCAGATTTAAATGACAGTAGCCTGGCAACATTAGCAAACAACCACCAACTGTCATAAAATGTAAATGTTGCTAAAACCTGGTTGATGCATGGACATACATGGCATGCTGGTGATAAACAATTAACTGGCAAGAATGAATCCTTCCCTAATGCCAGTCACCCTACAGGTGACTTCATGAATTCATTTGGTATTTGCTTCGGTATCCCCGTTCATTCTGCAGAATGTATGTACAGTTTGTATTTGGTTAAATTTCAAAAAGAAGTTTTGGTTTCCTAAGCTGGGTCAATATTTTACTCTTTGCTCTCTTAAATTGTGTCAAAAGGTGACACAATACTAAACTTTTTCACATAATTACTTGAAAAGTCCAATGTAAACCGAAGCATTCCTACCACAGGGGACTGTAATGTATCAAGAAGACAGCAAAAAAGTTAAGTTACAAAAATACAATGTTGCAATAAAGTGAAGCATCACTTAAAAGTTTGAAGTGCAATTAGCCCCAACCTTGACCTCGGCCCAAACAGGAAGAGTATAATCCATTTGAGAATAATATAACATTATACAAATATGGATGTTAGTTTTTAAGGTCTTGGATTCAGCCAGGCTTGTTTGAAATGCTAAATCCACTGATGTGGCAATTATCATTGAACTCCTCCTGCTGCTCGTCAGGACTTGTAACAACACTTTCAGGAAGAATTTAATAAATATTAACAATGTGTAATGGGACTACATGTACATATTATTGTTTTTGCCTCAGTCACAGACGGCAGACTCAACATATCTGGTTTAATCTCGAGGGGAGCTGTGAAATGCTGCTCACGTAACTCCAGTGCCTCACTTCATCGACCAGCACACGTCTAAGCTGATTTGACCTGTCTGCGTTTGCTGCTCAACAAATGAACAGGCGCTGGATGGGTGTGGAGATGGGAACACACACACACACACACACACACACACACACACACACGGACAAACTCTCCCGTACACACATGCAGCAACCAACTGAAACACACACAAACTGGAACACATCGTGCATAGAGCTGTGTGAGGAAGAACAAATACTTTAAGAGTGAGGAGAAGTGCACGCACGCAGAATCGCATTAAAGGACAATTCCGGCACAAAAGATTTATACTGATGATGGCATTACATAAAATGTCAGGGGGTTACCAAAAAGATGAGGATTTATCCTTTAAATATCCATTGCAAATATCAAGGAAAGCCAGCCATTTTCATGTCATGATACATGATGGTCATGATGGTTCTGGAACAAAGTGTTTGTAATTTGATTCCATAACCATGGCTAGCAGCTGTCAAGATAACGTGCTTTGGATAAATGTTGGACAAACAGACCGACTGACATCACCATCCTTCGGAGCGGATAAAGTCAACTCAAATCAAATTAAATCCAGAAATGGAATCACAGACAAAGACACACAGAGGAAAAACAGACAGAAAATGAAAGAAAGAACGAATGAAATGACGGCAGCAAGATGGTCTCTCCGTTCACCCAAAGACTTAATGTCTTTAATGGCCAGCTGGTCTGTTTAGTGATTTAAAAGTTTAGAATGATCGGTTTTGATCTGACTTTGCCATGTCACTGGGAGTTATGTGGCTCAGAGACAGACACACCACATCTGACAGAGCCTACATTAAATAAAAAGGTTTGAGATGTGCTCTTGAGCAAGGCAATTAACTCACAACTGCTCCGGCAGAGCTGCTCAGTGACGGCGACTGAACTGGGCAGCTCCTACAGCGAAAACGTGAAAGTGAGGGAATGCAAAGCTGGATGTTACAACAAAAGTCAAAGCGTGAGTGAAAATGCATCCTCCAAGTATACTGTATGTGCACTTACTGTACTGTGGTTGTGATGTGTAGCCGTCGGAGGCCTGGTGTAGGGAACTGGCGAGAGTTAATGTAGGAGACCTTAGTCATGGCTGTGTTGATGCTGTCCAGATCCTCTCCCTCCACCACCAGCACAGACTGGGCAGGGTTAAAATGGAACTGGACACACAAACAAAACACTATTTGTCCTCAAAGAAACTTCCACAGCTCCAGATTCAAACATTTGTGTTTATGTTGTAGCTCAATAAGATTATTTGTGTCTTGTCTTGATTGGGAAATACATGTAGATCAACATGTTTTACTAGACTGATATCAAGGGATGTGTGTTATAGAGTAGCATCCTGTACTGCTTAAGGGGGCTTTCACACCTGAAAGTCTGAACCAAGGTTCATGTTTTACATAACTACGTCCTGTCTTCATCACATACGTGAGCTGTGTCTCCCGATAGTTGTAACTGATTGGTTAGACGGGCTTCCCCGTCCTCTCCTATTCTCTCTCTAGTGTCAGAGTTTTTGTGAGTTTTTCCAGCTGACTGCTGCTCTCCCAATGATAGTGTGGCTCTTTTTGTTGTTGTTGCATTGTTGAGAAGCAAGACACGGGAACTTTACTTGGGTTTTGAGGAAATACAGCATTTATTCAGTGACAAACTGAAACCTACACTGTACATTTACTGCGACTTCACAAGTGAACTGCGTATTTCTTCTCTGCTCTGATAGCCGACAGCTGTCTGCTCTGAGCGCATCCACCGTCTCTCTCTCATGTACACACTAACGCCGTATTCACATTGGCACAGTAGATACGGCTGCGAAACAACCGGAAGTCATTCATTTCCTATGGAGATTCGCAGACCGCATGCGAATGGGTCCGAACTGATGCAAACGAGTGTGGTGCGAAAAAATCGGGTCCGTTGGTCATCTGGATGCGTTTAAAATTTTTTACTCGTACGACGGGCAACGGACGGTTCCTATCCGACAATCCGAGCGGAAGTTAACGTTGCTATGGTACTGATAAACATCAACTAGTTAGCTAACCTGAGCTCGCTAGCTCAAGTGAATTGACGTTATTCATTCAGACAGCATTCAGAGCAATACTTTTCTCCACGCAGCAGCCTTTCGGTTTATATCTCTATAGCCCTCAGATGAGAGGTCATAGAAAATTGGACATTCGGTCGTACGCCATTTTTTTTCTACTCCCGATTTCTACTATTTCGACGCTTTCAACGGTGTAGTACGATGTCCACTGGGGGCGCATTGCGTATTATGGAGCTGATTTCAAGTGACAGTGTGAAGACGGCGTAAGCACTGAGCTGTTCCTTAAGGAGCTTCCGCGGTCTTATAACACAAAGATAGCCTGCCAGGGCTTCCTGGATTTGGTCTGAAAGTCCGAACCATCCTAAAAATGCTTTTTACACTAGGAACGTATTGAACCATTTCTCTTTTGGTTGGACAAAATTTAAGGCTGTTTGGTCCGGACCATAGTCTGGGGGAGGTTTCACACCTGTAATTTTGGTTCGGATGAAACTGAAATGTCCAAAAGTCCGGACCAAACCAGGTAGGTGTGAAAGCCCCCTAAAAACTGACACGATTCCTCGACAGCACTGCTAAGGTGGTAGCAGTAAACTGTATTACCAACCAAAGGCTGAAAGTGTGGAGAGTGAGTGTGAGTGTGTGTGTGTTTCCACCCACCTTGATGTCCTTAGCGAGGCTTTCAAGGGAGTTAATATCAAGGCCTTCTTTGCAGGCCTGCAAACAGGAAATAACCTTCTGGGTTTCAATGCGGCCTGGTCGGATTGTCAGACCTGACAGGCTGCCACGGAAATACTGGGTGAACCTTGGGGTCCCTACCTCACCACCTAATGGGAGAGGGAGAGAGAGGAGAGAATCACAAGCAGGAAAAAAGGAGAAGTGAGATAGAGAGTTAAGGACAGACGTGGAGAGGAGGAGAGAAGTGGGGAAAAAGATCTGTTGGATAACTACAGATATGTCAGACAATTCCTTGTCTCACATTTTGGTTGTCTGCTTTTTTTTCCCCCTGCCATGTACTAACTCTCCTGTCCCTTCAGATCCTGCCACTCCCACCTGCCCTGCAGAAACCCCTTCCCTGCCATCACCTAAGTTCCCCCACACGCCTGTTCCCACTTCCCTATTAGCACAGTAGCACATACTGTATACTGGCCCACGTCCATTAAAATTCCCCGCCAGATCGTCTGCTGTGCTCCTGTCTCAGCGTTCCAGCCATATTCCCTGCCAGCCTTTTGGACTCATGCTCTCTGGCCTGATCCCCTCTTGGATAAATTTGGCTCATCCCTCCCGCCTGCTTGGTTTTGACTTTTTCCTGTTTTTGACCTTTTTATTTTACCGGCCTAGTCTGAGAGTCGTGCTTTTGGGCTCAAACCTGTTTTTACGGAGCCTTTGCAGGGTGAAAGAGACAACATGTATTATGTATCTTTCCAAGGGAAAAGCCCACAGTTTACCAAAAATAACATCTGGGAAAAAGCATACAAGACCCAATGGATAGCAAGCTATGAAGAATTTAGAGGTTATTTTCCCTCAAGTTCACAAAGGAGGTAAGAAAAGAAGCATGCAAAACAACTCTGACACGAGTTCAGACAGGAAGTAAATGTAAATAAATCACACCAACGTGTTTTCATAGTTCTCTAATGTAATGTAAAACAATGAGTTTTCATTTACATATTTTAGGATGGGAATGTTAAACTGCTTAGCACATATGACAAAAGCATTATCTTAAATATAATGGATGACAATGAACAACTATATACCTTACCACCTAAAAATGCTCACAATCACATCTCTGGATTTTATTTTCAGTATGGCTACACCCACACTAGTTTCGTTGTAGGAAAAGTTGGCAACAATTGTTTAATAAAGAAAAAAAGCTTCCTAAGAATATTTGGCATTACATGAATTAAACTTTGTCTGCCATACTCAAACACACATATGGTATACTTACAACAACTGGCACAACTGCAGATACTGTGACACTTGAGTTTGATGTATGGGTTTGACAGATGTAACACGTGCTTGACCTGAAATGTTCTGCAGCTGTCACAGAGAGTGAAAGAAATACATCCTTTCATGAAAAATAAATGGAACCTCTAGTGCAAGCCCACACATGTCCACTGCAGTCTGTGGGGTAAGCTCCATCACAAATTCAGTCAAGCCCTGACATCTTCTTAAGAGTGTACATTTTTCCTACATAGCACCAGTTTCCTGCAGAAAAGGGCCAGCTCTGCCCTGCAGTGCAATTTCACCACTTCCAATGAAGTGTGTCATTTCCACCAAATCATAAAGATCTAGTCCACTTCACACAAATTACTTCTAGTGTGTCTTTTAGACATTTTGACAAAGTCTAGGAAATGGTGGGCATGAATAGCAGCAGAATTGAATGTATCTCAGCCTATATTTATTTATATACTTATACTATTAGTAAGTGGCAAATAAAAAATATGTCTAATGGCCTCTTCTGAAATCTACATGTTCTTTATGCAGATTTAAGATCCAATTTTCCAGTTTAAAGGTCCAATGTGTGGGAATTTTTCTCATCTAGCGATGAGATCATATATCACAATCAACTCTCTCGCACCACGCAGTTCAAAGTACGTATTACAGCTACGGTGGCCTTCACGCTTTTTTCTGATGACGGTCTCTTGATGACGGTCTCTTAATCTT
>NC_135866.1:7795825-7848325 GCF_031162955.1 Sander vitreus
GCATCCCCACCTGATGTCTAATGTCAAACTTGCAAACAAAATAACTAAAAGTGATTCAGAAGACATTTGTTTTGTTTTAAATGACAACGCTAATAGGAACAATTTGATGTGGAACAACCAGTTGCGCATGCATTATGACACTTCAGGTCTTTGTGCTAAAGAAGGTGTAAGTAGTGGCACAGTAAGACATTTTCCATCATGTAAAAATATTCATCATTATTCTGCCCTTTATAGTCTCCTCCTTTATCTCTCTGACAAATGCACCGTTGAAAGGTTATCATCAGTGTCTTTGTGATTCAAAGGCTAAGCGCGAACTGAACTAAACTTTTGGAGAGCTTACGTTTAAATGTGCATAAGTGTTTTTTATAGATTCATAAAAGAGAGAAAATAATAAAGACAGAAGAAGAGGACACGTCACATGTTGCCCGGCACATCTTGCATACACATTAGTTTCGCATTGCCAGCTCTATCTCCACAGCTTTGTGGAGTAAGGTCTGGCTCCTCTACACATACATTCTAGGATAGAAGAAAAAACGGCTTGGATTGTTTGCATTTCTTTAAACCAATCACAATCGTGATCAGGAAGGAACTTGTTTTGGTGGAACATTTGTACTCCGCAAAAGAAAATGCCTCATACAATATTAAATTAAGTTATCAGAATACAGTAACGTAAGCTATTTAAATGAGCTGGATACATGGTTAAACGTCATTTACTTTTACTAGTGTATAGCTGTGTGTACTTCGTCCATAGTAAATCCCCGCCAATCAGCCTCAAAACGTCCCAGTTAGAGAGTAAATGCCGTAAACATTCTTTGTAAATCTTTACAATCATTCCCCAAAAGAACCAAGCAGGACTGCCTTGTTGCACGATCCTTTGCCATTTTCAGCGAATAGCTTGCTAGCTCGAAGTTTGTTGATGTTTCCCGAAACCAACAGAGTTGCGCAAGGTAAAGGACATCCGCCGGAAGATCAGGTGGGGGCAGACGTTCCGGCGACTATCCGGTAAATGAATTGTCACTGATCCAGACTACATACAGATTTACTCTTAGCTCTTCAATGTAACACAGAAATATTGTACATATTTTCATAGTTCATTTTTATTGCACTTTTTATTTCTTGACTTGGCAGTACTTGCTTTTAATGTTTATTTCCTACATAAATAATAATAAATCTGATTCTAACATATAGGATTTTCAATCAAAATGTTAAAATCATTATTTTTGATTTGATGCAATATGAGAAAGTCTCACTGCACTTATACGTGATAAGATTTAAGACATCCGTGGTGCAGAATGTTAGCCTGGATGCCAGCCAAACTTAGCCCCGCCCAGAACATTCGAGGTCGGGAAGTTCTGACTAGAATCTGAGTATGACGATGTCAGGCTAGCAGAATGTTGCACTTGTAAATAAAAACATGAAGCATGTTTTGTTGCTAATTCTTCGGCTAAAGGCTGTACAGACCTTTTCATTGAGGTTTCCTTTGACTCTCAGGGGATTGAGCCCAGACGTTTAACCTTGCTATTATTTTTGAGACACACACACACACACACACACACCGAGTGTGAGGTCCAGGGAGATATATATGATTATTTTTTACTGAATGTGTGTGTATATATATATATATATATATATATATATATATAAATAATGTATATAATGTGTTTTCAAGGCTCTTCAAGGCTATGACTTGTAATAGTTGTACAAAATAACAACAAACGCTGCTGCATTTCATATAGATGCATAGATAGCTCCCTGGCTCTTGTATTGTATGTGGCATGCTAGCTTAATGGAACAGAGCCATAATCCATCCATCCATCCATCTTCATCCGCTTATCCGGGGTCGGGTCGCGGGGGTAGCAGCTCCAGCAGGGTACCCCAAACTTCCCTTTCCCGGGCCGGGTCTAGTCCGTCGAGGCCCCTGACCTTCACTGCCACCCATGTGGCAGCGCACCCGACCCCAGCGGTTCCTCCCACAGGTGGTGGGCCCATGGGATGCAGAGCCATAATTAATATTACAATAATGTGCTTCTCCTGCTTTGACAAGTCAAAATGAAAAAGCTCTAGTGGATTACTGTTGTGTGCTTGTTGTAGTCTACAATAGTAATTAAATGTGACAATTTTCAATATTCACTGTGTGCTAAAAATACTAGCATTGTGTCCTTAAACTTTAGCTGCCAATTATTTGAAACTTACTGATAATATATTTTGTCTGATGCCCTTCATTATAAAGATACCTCAGGCTCTTGATGTGCTTCGTTAGTGAAGTATTTTTATACTTTCCACACCCACTCTCCTGTTGCACATGAAATGGGATAGCAAACACACATTTCCCATGCAAGCAGCTTGTTTCTACAGAAAACTGCTTAAAAAAAACTCAACAACAACCAAACCATTCTCTTGTTAACCTTGTATGATGACACATCTTTTTTGCTTTCAGGGCAGTGAAAATACAGTCTGAATGCCTTTCATTCCACATGTCTCATCATTATGTTGTTGATTGTGGGGAAAAGGGAATGAAGAAATGAGAGACTCTGAAAGGCAATCTTGCTCGCTAATGGCCTGCAAAGTTATCAGTTGCGGCTTACTGAAGCTTAAAGCGGCTTCATTGGGATGTAATAGCTGGAAAAGTTGTCCTCCGTTCACTCTAGCTAATCCTTCCTTCAGGGCTTTCTCTCACAATCAGAGATACGTGGAAAGAGGCAGAACGAGAGGCCTGTATGAAGAAAGGAAGAAAATGATGACGACCAAAAGAAAATTGCAATCAGGCACAGGATGAAGAGAAATTTAAACGGCAACCAAAATGCCATCAGGATTGAAGCTTTGGATGATGCTGCTCAGTGTTATGAGCGTGATTTAGGCAAGCAGCAGAGCAGATCACTGCTGTCTCATTCTGGCCTCCTGTAAAGCACTTTTGTATAATTATTCAAGTCATAAACATGGCAGCGGGGTTGGTCTTATTCATTCCAATGTGATCACTGCTTGCTCTCTTTCCCTGCCGCTGGAACTGACACGCAGAATTTCCTGTTTGATACCCGCTCCGCTCGTGCCTCTCCATTTCAAAGAAGAAATACTTGCAGCCCCAGGGCATAAATCTTAATCTTTATTTATCTTAACACTCTCTCGCTCTCTCTCTCTCTCTCTCTCTCTCTTATATTTTGGCTGTTGTGGCTCTTTGTTCATGCTGTTTCTCTATGTATCACATTATGCATTTGTGTCCACAAATTTAAATTATATTGTAAAATTCCATATAATTTTATTTTTTATATATATATACACAAAACTGCCAAAAGAAAAACAAAACACACCTAAAAACAAATAAAGGGAGCAAATTAGGCCCTAGATAAAAAAAAAAGGTGTCTTTAACCACAATAGCTTCAAATGCTCGCTGGCATAGATTCTGGAACATTCTTCCAAAAGACTTTCCCTCATTTGATGTTTTTTTATTTCTATGTTTTACCCCTTTGTTTATTTGGTTTCACAACAAGCATTTACAGTGCAATACTACAGCAGTTATAACGATCAATATGCAGTCCTAAAACCAATTATGTAACAGAACAACGATGTTTTTCCTGTCCTGGTGTGGCTCCATTTTGTAAAAATATAGGCCTATAAATAACTAATTTCTTCATTTTATGTGGAGGATAGAAACACCAAAACGCAAGCTGAAAAGACGGCTGCATATAAAGCAACTGTCAGATTATATAGTATAGCTATAAACAATCCAAACAACACAATTTTATAGCATTTGTGTTCCATTCCTGCCTGATTTCAGCTTCTTTAATGCCTTTGACACTGTGTATATGGATAGAGACGCACAACACACACACACACACACACCTTGCCAGCAGGCGCCCACAGTCAGCTGCGTATCAATCTTTGCGGTGTGGATCGGCCAGTCATCCGTCACCAGGTAGGGTTCATAGGTCACACCATCGACAAATAGGGTCACTGCAGGAAACTCCACGTTGATCACATAATAGTGCCATTCCTTGTCACAGATCTGTAAAGGCGAGAGAGAGGTTTTGATGTTATTGAGCTACAGCACTTTCTGCTATGTGTCCACTTCATGCATTCAAATTAGCAAATATTCCTCGTTATCTTGTACACAAAAATAGGGCAGCTTTAAAAATACATTACTCTGGCAACCACATCTCTTTTTGGGTTTTTTTTTATTTAGGTTAGGAGCCTTTTTCCGTGGAGGATTATGTTTATAGGGAGGCTGTTATGAAGATGATGTTTACTCCATGCAGCTGAAACCGAAGGCGCATCCTTGAGCGCTCCCCCGGCTTTCTACCTTTAATGAAAGAGAAGCAAGGAATTCCTCTCCTCTTCCCTGAATCATTTGCTCCCTGTCGTCAGACAGCTAATGAGGTTTCTGTCTAATGAGCTGTTTATTAAAAGGCGCGCGGCGAGTGACAAACATGGCTGTGGAGGATCTGAGTGCCACGTAACTTTTATTAGCCATCACAAGCATTCTTTCATTATTTAGAGAACCTGTAAGGACACATCCTGTTCTCACTCTTTCTGCCTGCCTCTCTACCCACAACAAACAAACTCTCTCTACCTGGGCCACAACAAGATGTATCTGCTACTTTGCTTTAGGGCTACGATTCACCATGGCAATAACCACAAAAAAAATCAGTCAGCATACTTTACCCCTCTGGAACTGGAAATACTCATGTGCACATACAGCGAGTTTCAACATATATTTCATAAAAAAAAGCAGCACAGCTGCTGTTGCAAAAGAGCGAGAATTGGCGTGGGAGAAAATTGCTGCTCGAGTCGATGCGTAAGTTATATATAGTGTATTCATTTCATACTTAATCACAAGTATAATATTACTGGTGAAAACTGGTGGACGTTGGTGATATGAGGAAGGATATGGTATCTAGCCTACATATGTTTTTTTATTCATGCAGATAACAAACTGCGCTAAAATGCGCCTGATACAGACTGAATGAATGAATGAATGAGGAAATGAAAGAGCGCTGTGTCAGATGGAGGTGGTTTATTGAAGAAAACCTGCTCCTGACCAGGTTAGGTTCACTGACTCGGAGGTTAAGTTACCTCTCTTTCTGAAACGGGCTGGAGTTACCCCTCTCTCTCAGGTTTAAATAACCTCTCTTTCTGAAACGGAAAACCCAGAGTTTCCCTCATCTCAGGGTTAACAAACTCAGAGTTTTCACTAAACCTGCTTTCTGAAACGGGCCTCTGGTTGTGTAAGGGTTGAAAACAACGTGCAGTAACATTATAGCACTTCATCCATACATTTTGGCCCATCTGTTCGCATTCTCAGGCACGTCCGTATTTTTAACTGCCTAGTCGAATATGCTTTACATTTGCAATTATGACATTAAAATAATTTGACAAGTCTGTAAATAGCTACAGGCAATAAACTGGTAATTATGGTAAGTGGGATATGACATGATTGTAGCATTTGCCTTGTGGTTGACAGTGTAATAAAAAATAAATTTCCCCCCACTGTCTAAAAAATAATAATGGGGGAATATACAAAATAAAAATTGTAATTAATACATAAAGCAGATTAAAATCCATACAGTAATCACCACCTTGTGCCAAGATGAGTAAATAATAAAATGATTACTGGCAATTTCCCAGGGTGCTGTGAAGATGCATGTCATATTAGGTTTTAAAGATAATTTTTTGGGGCATTTTAGGCCTTTATTTTTTAATAGGACAGCTGAAGACATGAAAGGGGAAAGAGAGGGGTAATGACATGCAGCAATATATAGAGTAATCCTCTATATATGGGCGCACGCTCTACCAGGTGAGCTAACCAGCCGGCCCCATATTATGTTTTAGATGTTATATGCTGTGAAAGGGCTTAATAGAAATGTCTTGCTTTTAGTTATTTGACCAGCCCAAAGGACGAATGACACATACAACAGCACATCTGTGTCAGAGTGCCTGTTATCTGAACCACAGATATTTTCAACCTACAGTAAACAACCTAAACTGCAAGTGTACTTCCTTTTAAAGTGATATTTACAGTTTTAAAAATGTTGGCAACTTGGTGAAGTCTTAAAGGATTCCCCACATTATTGTTTCTCCTCTTATGGCCAATGCATCTGTTTTTCTGTAATCAGTCTTGTGTGAAGGATTTGGTTGAATAAACAGAAAACATCAAT
Source organism: Sander vitreus (assembly GCF_031162955.1). Taxonomy (NCBI): domain Eukaryota; kingdom Metazoa; phylum Chordata; class Actinopteri; order Perciformes; family Percidae; genus Sander; species Sander vitreus. Next base: position 7,801,975 of record NC_135866.1, read on the forward strand.
CTATTTGCACTGAAGTGGAGAATTTCTGCTAATTTGAGATGCACAGAGAGAAACCGAAGAAAAGGATAAAACAGATTTTCATTTTGTTAGATTTATTTCTATGGCTCAGTGGCCACACACGCACGCACGCGCACGTAGTATATTCAAGCTGTGATATAAACTAATGGGGTTGAGACCTTTGTTAGAGCAACCAGGAATCTCCAGGGATGTTCAATTTAGAAAGTAGAGTCTCACACTTTACGAGTGTGAAGGAACAGAAATTCCCAGAGGATATCCGAGGCTCCCCATCCACCAAACAGTATCACGTCGCTCAGCAGATACAGGGATAAATATGCTTAGTTACTATGCTTTTTTATGGATTGCTTCCTTATACGGCCACAGGTAGATCTGAACCTCACCATTCAAGGCCTAGATTCATCTGGTTTTGGGTCAACCTACAGTTTGAATAGTTAGAATATTAAGAGCAGAATAAATACAACCTATGTAAAGAAGATGAAGGTATTAGACTACTTGCTCCGTTTTTCAGACTGCTGTACTGCATGCATATTGAGATATCCCATGATTTCAAGCATGCATTATTAACAATGACAGTATGTTTTAGTTTCATCAGCTCACATTCTGGATTTGTATGTGTACTGGACTAGACAGGCAGAATGAATTTGCCACTTTCATTTAGCCGCTGGCTGGCTGACTGCCTGTAGAAATCTGTGAAATCTGCGGATTGTTATAATCATTAGGATTCATCCTCTGCAAACCATGAATGCCTGTAACAAATTTTATGGCAATCCATCCAATAGTTGTTCAGATATTTCGTGGTGGACCAACCGCTGGACAGACAAGACCGACCGAACGACACTGCTACTCTGCTATCATGCTACATAGAGCGGCGCAGCTAGCATGGCGGAAAAAAAATAAATATATAAGTAGTTCTCCTCTGCAACAGTGTAACAAGACAATGAATGCCAAAACACTGCAATAAGCCAGTCCCCAAGCAGGTTGCAGACCTGCTTAGCATGAACACAATCACCAGAGGAGTCCCGCAACAGAGTGAGAGAAACAGCAGCCGAGGCAGAGAGACACTAGTCATGTTTCCATCAACGTATTTTTATGCGCATTTTGAAGTGTCGCATTAGAAAACGTTGATGGAAACTGCAAAATTCGAAAAAACTTCATCAAATTCGCAAAAAGGTTTTTACGCTCGCTTGAGGTGGTTTTTGCCTTTTCCGAAAAAGAGTTAATGTGCCGAATAAGTTGTGACGTAGCGATATAGGCTTAGTCTCGCATTGCCAGACCTTCCTCCACAGCGCTGCAGACGAAGGTCTAGCTAGTCTACACAGCATTCCGGGATGGGAGAAAAATGTGCTCTGGTTTATTGGCATTTCTTTAAACCAGGGCCGGACGAAGCCACGGTGCCGCTGCAAAATAGCCCCTGGTAGGAACTTGTTTTGGTGGAACGTATGTACGTTCAAAAGTTGTTTTAGTCGTGCAACAGAAAACTCAGATTGGACAGATAGTCTAGCTAGGATTTACCTGCAGAGATCTGAGGAGCAGTTAATTATAGTCTTCATAAATCCACCGGAGTTTAAAACTCCAACACAAAGAAAGTGGAAGGTAACGGAGCAATCCCGGAAGTGGAACGTCGTGGATAGAGACTACCAAAGCAGCAGCGTCAGTCCTCTGTCAGGGTCAGATGGACATCCGGCTGAAATGAGGGATATCCGGCGGAACCTGAACAATCCCATCGTCGATATAGACTATGCCCCTGCTAATGTAGATGCATTTTAAAATACATTTCTTTATTTTATTTTGGACTTACATGCAACTAGAGATGGCCCGATACCAATTTTTTGCTTCCCGATACCGATTCCGATACCTGAACTTGCGTATCTGCCGATACCGAGTACTGATCCAATACCAGTGTGTCATATATTTTATTATGTTTTAACAACTGTATACTACTATCCCTGTATGGATGTGATATTATTTCTATCTTTGTTGTCGGTCTGGCTCAGGTTAAACTCTTTGTGAAACATGAATGTGTTGGATCCAAACAAATGTGCATAAACTGATCTGGTACAAAAAAAACACATGTGGCCAGCCAGCACTCAGAGACAAAAGACTCAGAGACCATGTGGTCTTTCAAACAGAGGGTTTCGGCCTACATGTAAATTCCACATCCCTTGCTCCAAACTCTTAAATGAAGAAAAGGAGATAAGAAGGCAACAAAATGGCTGAATGACCACGAAGGAGTGGCCAAAGTGGTCAAAACTCTAAGAACTACAGCCTTGTAGTTCACACCTTTTCAGAGATCTCTGGATCCCCATTCGCTTAATGGCCCCTGAACACAGCATGCGGTCAGGATCTATAAAACCTTTTGACACACCTTTTTTCATCGTCTTCCATTGCAACCCCGTTGCTGCAGGGATCGCGCAAGATCTTGGGCAAAATTACTTCCACTTCTGGACAAAGTGGATTTATTTCTAGGTGTTCTGAAGAACACTACTGGATCCTGGAAACACACGTCGTGTTTCAACACTGCAGAGAGAACAACACGTTCTCTAGAAGGAAATCGGACACGGACACCGTTGTTTCTTCAAAGTCGACTCTGGCTTGTTCCCCGCTGTCCTGGGGACCAGCAAGTTTCTCCGTGCCGCTGACGAGCGACACAGACCCGTTCTGTTGTTTCTGTGGAAATATATGGACCGAAACAAACGGATTGAACACACAGTAAGAAGGCTTAAGGTTTTCTGGGCAGAGGAATAGTGTGTTTTATTAATGTGTAGAGGCATAATGTTGCCATTGTTTACCATTAATGTGATCGATTGATAAGCGCTACTGTTGCGCGTGATTTATTAATCTATGATGGTGACCGCTGGGTCAGCTCTATTTCTGTAAATGTACTCTGATCACGGTGCATTGTTGATATGTTGTGTTGAATATTGCAGCTAGCTTGTTAAAACTGTAATTGCTACCTGCTAACTCCCCTTTCACTGAGTTTTAGTTATTGTACTGAGTGAGATAATCAGGTTTTTCAAAGTGTCTTTCTCTTCCTAAGGGGCTTTCTTTCCTCTTTCACTAACACACGCGCACACACACACGTACGGACATACACACGCCCAAGTGAACAGCTGGCCTACAGCGAGTCACGTGCGTCTAATAGCTACACAGCTAGCACATAGCGAAGTAGTTTAGTGTGTGGGTCTGCAACTCCGCTTCTTGGAGCGTCTTTTTTTGTCACCAACCCGTTAGGTGGAGAGCTAACGGGCCAGCTTAGTCATGTGGCCTTGCAACGCAGCCCACTACCGCCCTCTTGAGGTTAAATAGCTTTTGTGCAGCTAACACATAGCCTAGCTTCAAAGAGCTAACGGCTGATCTGGGCATGACCAAGCAACCCCCGGGTTTCGTCACCCCCCTCCTCCTCACACACACACACACACACACACACACACACACACACACACACACACAGAGAGCATCTCATCACATGCTAGTTTGTTTGTGCTTTGTTTTGTACTTTAAAAAAGGGTATATTGGTTTTAGTTGATCAAAGGATTGTTAATTGGCCATTGATGATTTTGAAGTTAATAAATTCTACTATACTTTAATTAGCAGTTGTCTGTGATTATTTGTGTACTTATTGTAATAATTGCTGGTTGAACACAGGTCAGTGTTCGAATTCACCCTTCCTTTTGTTCCTTTAAAGAATATCAGAGATTAACCAAGTTAAGATCGGTATTTAAAAGGGAATACCACCTAATGAGACTATTTCACAGTTCGGTTATTGGCCCCTGAAGTTCCAGGGTGGTGCCCCGTTTTGATTGTTTGTTGATTTGATAAAGTTATTAATAACCATATTCATAACTTTATTAATATTGATAAAACATCTTTGATAATTTGCCAATAATTGGATCTGTACACCTACCAATACCCAACAAATACCACAGAACTTTCTTTTATTATCCAGTTTGACAGTCGGTTATAACGGAAAAAGAACATAAATAAACTACTTTAACGTAGATTTTCTATAGGGCTTTATATCAATGGTATCGGATCGGTGCATAAACTCCAGTACTTCCTGATACCGATACTAGCGTTTTAGGCATCGGAACATCTCTACATGCAACACCAAAAAACAGAATATTTAAATTATTTTCCATGAGGTTAGTGATCATTTTTGCTCTCCCACTTCTAAAATTAACTATTTCTACCTGTTTGATGGATTAAACCACTTTTGTTGTAGAACATGTCAACAATATTTCCTCCATGAAAACTTGTTATATTTCTTCGTTTTTTTCACTCAGAATGCTACAGTGTAGTGCAGATTTGTGCACTAATCGAGCAGAAGTTCAGATAATACAGCCTCCCTGGGGCTGGATCACTGAATTTAGTCAAAGATTAAAAACCTCAATTGAACAAGCCAAGGACAGCAAAAACAGAAGATGCAGGGAAACATACCAGAAATAAGACATAAATGCTGGATCTTAAAATATTATAACTTGCACAGAATAAGTGCTTTATAAACATGACCTTTTTCTTTTCTTTTTAGTACACATTGTTTGGTGACACCATGTCATTCCCAGCATAGCTCCACACACCATCAACCTAAGCAGAAGTCTAATCAGCAGAAATAAGTGAAAACACATGTGAGTGTGTTGGATTTTTATATAGACCCCCCCTTTTTACAGCAGACATTTTTGGCTCGTCATATAAGGAAAAGCAAAGGTGTAATTGATGACATTAAAAAGAAAGCATTCCAATAAGATATTTCCAGATTTCTGGTATGGTGCATGCTTGCTTTCTGGGACACTTAAAGGACCTAAGCCCAATGGAAATTGTTTCACCTGAGCTTTTCCTACTATGACAAGTCTGCTGTCAAAAAGGTGTATTATGGAAAGGAGATGGCCAGGAGAGGGGTTTTACTCATCCTACAACTCCAAATGAGGGTACACAATTCCTTCTTTGTATCTTAGATATATTCAATTTGGAAAATGCTCTAGCCCGCAGATATAAGACTAGACAATCTCCTTCTTCAGGTTTATTCTCTAGGATAGATTACTTCCTTGTTTAGAACTGTGTTGGACAGGATCGATGACTGTACAATTGGTATCCAGACACTTTCTGATCATTCCTCTATTACTGTAACCATATCCTGTCCTCATAAAGATTCAGATTACAGATGCTGCCTAAATCCTACCTTACGGAGACAGATTCCCTTTGTTGAGTATATTGCCATGCAATGGCAGTGTTTTATTGCTGAGAATAAAAACACCAGAGATAAGCCTGTCTATCTTGCGGAAATCTGTCACGGCATATTTACGAGATAAGAAAGAAGACCTTAAGAGCCAATTGGACCTGGAAAACACTAAACAATCTCAAGGCTGAATTTAGGTTGTCACTCAAAGGATCTCTGGCAAACAATTACACGCTGCCTGCTCTGTGTTAAGGTGACTACACACCGAGCCGATAATCGTCCGGACAGTCTGGCGAGGTCAGTGACTCGAGTCTGTTCTGTGTGTTCCGTGCCGTCGTCCATCCAAGGGGCCGTCAGCCTTCATTTTGGCCGATTTGACATGTATAATTGGCAGGGCGGGCACTGCCGGCAGTCGGACTCAAATGACCCATCTGATTGGTGGAGTGCTAACCTGGAAACGGGGAGCGGAATGAGCGTGACTAGAGTCTCTCAAAATCTGATAAAAATCTTTTAAACTGACCTTTGTTGATCTGAAATGAAGACAGATTCAGCAACTGTATGGCCTATTTCTCGCTTAAAATGTTTTCAGAACCACGTTTCGGTGAACTATTTCAGTACAATATGAGATCGTATTCTGAACAAGCCGCCATGACAGTCTGTCTTTAATTTCCGGAGAAACCAGACCCACGTGACGCGTTCGTCCAATCAGCTGCCAGTTTTCATTTTTGGGCGACAATACAGATTAGCGCCGCCTGCTGTTATGGAGACGTATTACGTCTCGTCGCTTTGGTGTGTTCCGAGGCACTTTTTTGACCAACTCGGGGATACTGATCAGTCCAACGGCCTTTTCTGCCGAGGGTCGGCCGTCTGGTCAGCGTGTCTGGGCCATTAGACAAACTACTAACAAGGAGAGCAGAGTCCCTTATCTTCTTTTGTGTGGAACATAGGTTATATGATTCAGATAATAAACGAGACTGGCTTATAGTGCATATTGAGAGAAACCCCAACACAAACCCTTATTCACCGACTGCCATGGGGCATTTTGAATCTGCTGACATAAACAGAATAATGAGGACATTCTGCTGGTTGCTGGGAAGCCCTTTTGTAGGGCCAAGTTTATTTTGATGCATTAGTGAGGTTTGGGATGGGAGGACACAACCCAAACATAATGGTGTTCACATCTGTTTTATGTGACAGCGCCCGACAGGCATGCCCAATAAGACCACTGATCTTGCTTTGGCATTTTTCTGATGTAAAGGGTATAATGATTATTATAACGATTTTGAAATCATTGGTGCATGAACATATCTTGGATACTGATTGTTTACTTTGATATTTTCAGGAAATCCGAAGCTTTGCCTTGAGGCTGCCACTACCCTCCTTTCCTCATCTGTCCTGTTCCATACACCCTTTGTCTGAACTACTTTCTTCTCTTTTTCCTCCTCCTGCTGCTATCCCCACCTCCACCTCATCACGCCTTCCTACAGTTACTTGCACATCTCTTCTCTTTCCATTGTCATCTCCTTTGTTCCTATTTACATTCCTCGCCTCTCCTCTGCCGCTGTTGTGCTACTGCAGTATTGATGCAAGCCTATTATGTGTCAGTGTGATGGTAGGGAATGACGAGGAGAGTAAAAGAAGAAAACAGTAAAGGAAAGAAAGTAAAAGAGCTTCGATATCATGCTCAACAGCATGTAAATAAAACACGTCTTGTCATACAAAAGCAGCTTATTCCTGTTAGGCACAAACTTAATGTAAGAGGCCGTATACTGTCATGCAGGCCAAGTAACACTCACAACTGTATGGAATAACATCCCAAGGGAGGTTTGAATTAGTTGAAAAGAAAATACATGTAGAAATTGCATCAAGGTTTAACTTTTAAGCTGGGTTCAGAGTATGTTGATAAAGGCAGGGTATCTGCAAGATATAGTCTTTGGACTACTTGCACCACACTACATAAATATCCTCAGAAAACACAAAACTGCTTTTACTACTGTTGTTCATCCCAATTCTAAGGTCTACTTTAAATGTATGTTTTGCTGCAGGATTTTTGAAATCTCCGTCTGTTTGAAATGAAAAGGAATTCACACCAGTTATTTAAGTTTCACCTTTAAGGTGAAGGCTGGAGTTAGAGAATAGACATGCAGTGAGTCAGACTGTTAGAGGGGTCGAGATAGAGTGAGAGAAAACAACAAATACAGAGATGGACGAAACAAGCTGTCAATATAATAATTATGTTACTCAGCAGGTCTGCATGTAATGGCATTAAGCCCCCTGCCTCTTACACACACAAACACACACTCTAGTCTCACACTGCAAAGACATATACATGTAGTGAGATGCAGCAGCTCTACACTGAGGTAACACACAAAGCGCCGAAAGCAGACAAAGTACACCTGAGCTCTCAAATGAGGTCATTTGACAAATAGAAAGCACACACACACCCCCACACGGAAGATGTATACGCTGGAGGAGATGCTCAATATCTTCTCTGTTGCTCTTTGTTTTGCTCTCACAGAAAAGTGAAAAATGTTTCATCACTGCCAGTTTGTGCTCTTTTATGCTAAGTATGCTGCATGCTGAGTCCTTGTAAGGGTGACTTGCAGAATTAGAGTGATTCATAGCAAACAAGATCAATCTGGAAAAGTAAATAAACACAGCAATGCCAGAGAACACATGATGCAGACTGTAAGAAAGTATGGATTTGTGTGAGTCTTTCATACAACAACAAAAAGTGCCATTGGAGAGGTTTTTGAAAATGGCCATCTGACCTTTACAAGACCTGTGTGGTAAACAGACATGTCCCTCTTGCACTCTCATTCCATCGCTGCATTCTAAACATTATCAGCATTGATAAATTACTTTAACTGATAAAAACGTTAACTGAACTGAAACATTCATCAGTTAGTCTCTTGTGTTTGAGGTGGAACTAAATCACTCTGAATAGGCACTTCAATCTCTCCTGGTATCTACAGTACAACAAACAAGCACTCATACACACGCCACTAACACCATCCAATTAATCTCCTCAGAAACAAAGGGAGGCTTCTAATCAACACAGGACAGAGAACAGGCCGTGGCACAACAAGCATGGTAATAACAGGCAGATAAGGTAATTGTAGATGTTGCATGGACAAGCAATGAGGGTGATTTTGTACTTCTCCAACGTTCAGTCACGACTATCAAACTATATATAATATAAATGATAAATAATGGGGGCCTACAGCTGTTCTCAGCGGTGTAATTGGTGACATTGGAAAGTTTACGGTGATTCACAACACGTGATCCGCCCTGTCAATAGTACAGTTGTCTTGGATTGTTGCGAAACAGCTGCCAACACAAATAAATCTTTGGCCCTTAACTAATCTTTTTCAAATCTCAGATCTGAGGAAAATACTGTGTATTTGTCTCAACTCTTAACCTTCTGTTACAATAGATTTTTAACTACTCTATAAAGACCCTGCTGTGAGTAAATAATGCCTGTGTAAGGTTTTAAATCAGTGCCACATCACACATGCTTGTTCTTTATCTTACTAATGTATGTGTGGCAAACTTAGAAAGCTGTTTAAACTTTAACTGTAGTAATAGTATCAAAAGGTGGCAAAATGGCTTCTTCTTTATCGACTTTTCCCCCTCTCCTCTGCTTTGTGTGCCTTTGTTTGCATGTTTGACCGATTCCTACCATCTTCGGCTTACAGGACATTCAAAGAATGAATCCTGATTTGTAAAGGACCTTTTGACTGTGGGTGAATATCTTTTAAACAGCTGTACTGAACTGATAGGCTCATAAAACTCAAGGAGAGTAAATGAAAATAGGCATCCTATGTGTGTGCGTGTGTGTGTGTGTATGTGTTCACATATACACTCCCATAAGTGAGCTCTTATAGATGTGTGTGTGAAGGTTTCTGTCAGATGTGACATTTCTTCAGTGTGTTCGATCAACGTGGAAAATGGAAGGTTCTTTCTCTCACCCTCTCTGCCAGCTTCCTTTCATCCCCCTCTGCCCCTCCCCTCTCGGGATGAGAATTGCAAAATCAATAGAGCTAAATGGAGTGGCAGTGGAAGCCATTGAGTGTGCTTTCTAAGTGCTGGAGGAACAAGGACAGTAAGAAGCTGTGACACCCAACAGTCACCTCCTTTCTTCCCTTAATCCACTACACTCCTTTTTCAACAGTCTGTTACTCTGTGAGTTTGTCCTCATTATTAACCACAAGGCACTGCAGTAGCTCTTACCCATTACCTTTTGTTTAGTAGTAGTAGGAATACTGAACAGGAAAGTATTGATATGTAATTCAAATAGTTACTGCAGAAAAACAATGTATAAAGTAAAGCAATAAAATCACAACCTTGATTAAATGAATTAAAAAATCAGCGGAAATAAGGGCATACTGTACATCACTGAGTTTAGATACCACACTTGCTTACTTTAATTTTTTAGGCTTCTTGAGTTTTATTTATTAAGGGTCATTGAGATCAAGATCTCTTTGACAAGAGAGACCTAAAAATGAATCACATATAAAAATATTACATTGTATTATAATCGCGCACTGTGTATCTGCAAAGCTGTTTAGCTTGTTGAGCTAAAATATATTTTTAAATCACAATTATATGAATTTATACTGTATGGATCTATATTACTTTTTATTACCAAGTAAATAAAACTACTGCTTTGTAATTCTCTGAATTTTTTGAAGAAATTAAACTCAATAACATGAAAAAAAGGGTAAAAACATAGGTCAAGATGCACACATGTAAACAGAACTTAATAAACCTTTTTCACAGCTGACATTTCAGGTGTGGCAGAAATCCCTGACCCATTTGAGTGTCGGAATATTTAGTGGGAAATGTATCCGCTATACAGTGCCATCAACAATTCTATATATTGGAACAAAGGAAGTCCATGGCACTACCAATCCCCCAATGCAATGCTCTTTATACAGTAGATGCAATGTCATGTGTCATGTAAAACTACAGTACATCTGTGAGTGATGCTCACTATAAACTACTGAGTGAATGAGTAAACAAGGGAGTTATTTCGCAGCATTTGACTTGTCATAGCAGAAAAAGCACAGGTGCAACTAACAATACTAACAATGGCTCTGTTCCATTAACTGTCACCGTAGCTTTGCAGGAACTGGAGCTGGGTCATCTGAATGGGATACGGCTACACCTGCACTTTTCCTGTTATAGCATGTCAAAAATGTCTGAAGAATTTCAACGTATCTTATGAAATCCAATTGACAAACCACAACCATATCATTGGTTGTGGTTGACGGTCCTGAATTTAAAATAAAAGAATATTTTAAAAGATGCATGTGCCTGCATTTTCACTTTATTTGTACAGTCCTCTGAACCTTCTGGCATCTTCAAAAAAAAACAAAAAAAAATTAAAATATTATATTTGTAGAGGGCTGCAGCTGTTTTGAAAGACACTGTGCTGACTTTTCTTTAACATTAAATCCTGTGTGCTGCTCCAGAGCACACATCAGGTTTTTAGTGGAAAGTGGTTTCTTTCTATACTCACCATTTTGCACCGAGACTCAATAATAGAGGCCAAAATCTACACAAAAAAGGAGGCAGAGACAGCTGCAAGACATGTTTTCACAAAAATAATTCTTCAAACCAGTTTCCCTAATGTACTGCTCTTTCAACCTGCATGTAAAACCAATATAGTGGTTAGGTGGCAAAGGTGATGAGTACACCAAACTGCACTTTACTGTACATCACAGATTGATGATCACAGAGTAGGTCTTTCCTTCATTCTGCCCCATTGTGCTCCTATGATGATGATGTCCTTTCTCTCATTAACCTCCAGTATTTTAGACCAGTTTTCATTTATGTTTAATGAGAGTCTGCAGTGATTTGTACTGGTAAGTAACTCATCACATATTCTCTTTGACGGCACTACAGTACATGCTTGCTCCATGTGGTCCTTCACAAGATCCAGCTGAAGGAGCAAATAGGAACCCCGTTATCTATGTACTGCGTGTGTGTGTGTGTGTGTGTGTGTGTGTGTGTGTGTGTGTGTGTGTGAGAGAGAGAGAGAGAGAATAAGGGAAAGAAGCGAGACTGAAATGATTCTTGAGGTTGTTTGCTTGTTTGCTAAGAAAACTCGGCAGTCTGCTACTGGGCTGCCCTTCTCTTTGTCACATCCACGTCTGTGGGTCTCGGGAGAAAAAAAACAATGGACTGAAAAAAACACTTTTCAATCTACCTTTGACCTAGAACAAACAACCACTTGGTTGGAGGGTACACAGCGGCACCAGCAGAGATAGAGCAAATGCACTGGGGATGTTTGCATGCACACAAGGAATGACAGCGTAAAACAAGCAACCTGAACCTTGTGTGTTCTTTTTCCATGCAAGATTAAAAAATATATAATAAATTGGATAAATCCAAAATCAGACTAGACACACATGCTGATGTATGGCCACACAGCCATGAGCACACATACAGGAAAAGACCCAAATACAAAATCTCTTACAATCTGCCTAGTGAGCAAAACCTCCTAAGAGCTAAGCTAAGCTTGCTGTAGTTATGAAGCATTTTCTAATCATTTCAGTATGAGGTGGACGTACGCTGTATCCTAAAGGTAAACGATTAGATTATATTTACATCTACCATTCATTATTAGTGAGCTGGGGAGAGTCTGTAGAAAGGGGAGATTCAATTACCAGGTTCATTGGCTTATCATGAAAATCATTTTGACTCCAAGGATTTTCTTTTCTTTTTACAGCAGGATTTTCTCTGCTCAGTGACTGCCCAGTGAGCTAGAGGGACTGGAGTGACGGCCTTCAGCCGGATGATTCTCATTCAAGCATCCACCTCACTGAGGTGTCCTTGAGCAAGACTTTGAGCTCCACAGTCACTGGTCTCACCCTGCATGGTAATGTCTTAAAGGCAGGGGGCAAAAACAGTTGTCACTTTGAGTACTAAAACATAAAATCTTAATCGTTATATTCCGATAAAATACCTGCCTGCTGTGCATAATGTCTTGTGAAATTCAGGGGTATATCTGCAGGATAATTGCAGTAGGAAAGGCACTGGGCAATATTCACAGAGAAAAATAAACCGTATTATATGCATCTCTCACTAAATGAAGCAACTTCATATGGTGCAATTTCTTCCTCTCAAAGGCTTTCGCAGGAGTGAAACAGTAAACTTCACTGCAAATTAGTTACACAACTCTCCAGAAGCATGACAGATAATAAAGGTCTGCTGGTGGGTGAGCTATTACCCATAACTAAACAGACTTTCCACTTTGGGTCTATGCTTCTGTGTGTGTGTGTGTGTGTGCGTGCGATAACAGTGTCTTCTACCCTCTTATCTCCTGCAGCGAGAAGAAGAAAGTGATGGAGGGCCTCCGGTAATTAGAATGGGGAGCCTCTCCTTTCACTACACAACTAATGATAGCCCTTCACCTGCATTAGAAAATCACCCTAAATCTATACTCCACTCAAATAGGACAGCGCACACACACACACCAAACACATGCTCACCTGCTCCAGTTTCCAGTGGAACTCTGCGGGTCTGAAAGTGTCGACCTGAGTGAAATCTCTTCTGAGCAGGAACACCAGGCGGCAGTTGTGAACATACAGAGAGTAATGGTGGCGGTTCATTTCTGCAAGAGGAAGATAACAAACACGCATGGTCACACAAAGACACCAACACATGCACACAGTTAAACATAGGTCTACATTATGCAGTGTATGAATCAACAACATTATGCCCTCTACATGTACTTCGAGGACAAAGTCTTTGCTCCTTAAGTTTTTCTTAATGGATTTCGTTCTGGGATCATCCATAAAAATGTCATACAGCACAGCTGTGTGAAAGACTAAACTTTTTTCAGCTACCTCAGATGGGTTCTCCACATCAAAACACAGCTGTCAGCATGACCGAAAGTTTGTTCACCGAGTGCATTCTGCTGATACGTCTATGTTTTTATTATTGACTGGTGTCTGTATAAGATGGTAATGAAAGGCAAGTCCCACTTGCTATGCTTTTATAATACACTGAATCAGCTTGAGGTGTATTGTATTTTTTATTTTTGCACCATTCAAAATGCATAAAATGACAAAGATAACAAATACTATGCAGTGCAGGAGAGGCAGAAAACCCAGTGGGCTTATTTGAAGCCTACACCTAAATAATGTTTAAATTACACAAACACAAAAATTAACATACTGAAAATAATATGACAAAAAGTGATGGCAAACTAACAATAAAATATATATAATAAAAATAATAATAGTATCAAATTAAAAGCATAAAATTAGAGTGTGTAATGTCAATGAGTGTGTATTTATGAGGAAGATATTTATACTTATACACTTTATGTTTATACACTGTATTGACTCCTGAGCAGTAATAATACATGTGAAACATGAATACATGGACAATAATACATAGGGAAGAGCAGTTACAAGACTGCAGTTAAATGGTCTTTTAAGCATCTTTTGTATCATTTTGTAGAGGAACAGCTTTTTGCCAGGTGGGAAAATCCATTCCATAATTTAGTCATAAAGATTGCCGCCCACCAAGAGTCAGGGTCTGTCCGAGGTTTCTGCCTGTAAAAAGGAAGTTTGTCCTCGCCCCTGTTGTACTAAATGCTTGCTCCTGGGGGGAATTGTTGGGTCTTTGTAAATTATAGAGTGTGGTCTAGATCTACTCTCTCTGTAAAGTGTCCTGAGATAACTCCTGTTATGATTTGACACTATAAATAAAATTGAATTGAATAATTTGGCTCCCCTAAATCTTACAAAGAAATTGACCTCTGCAGGTGAGAAATTTAGGAGGATGAAGATCTGAAGATTGATGAAGTTTCGGAATACTGCCTTCACCTGAAAGTATCTCATGAATAAAATATTGTCATTTATAATGTCATAAATATTATAATATAAGAATCTGGAGTTTTTCAAATAGAGGAGCAGATGAGATGTGTGACTGATCAGGTTGCAATCCTAAAAAATGTTTTTCCGGAGGACCAAACATTTGTTGAGAGTAGTAGGAAAAGTACTCATCCAAACTGTATTACAATATTAAAGACAGAGATATATTAGACTGTACAGTAATAAGAACTAAGGAGACCGTTTGAAGATAACTAACCCTCCTATATAATAATACCAATGTAATATATATATATATATAATTTAAATAAGAGAACTAGGGTTGTGTCACCTGCCAATATTATTGGAGAAAATATTTTTTGGACATTAGACAAATCATTAATATAGACAATGCTGTAATGGTACATGAGATTTTAAAATCGTCAAATTCCCTTTGAGTCATTTCTAGACTCACCTTGAGATTATAGACTGGCTTTGACAGATGATCAATTCTCCTGTTTGATGAATCAACTATGATCTGTACACAAGTTGTGAAGCTTTGTTCCTGTTGTCCAAGCAAAGTTCTTTTTGCTGGTCCAACAATTCACACACGTTGTTAGAAGCTTATATATATATATATATATATATATATATATATATATATATATATATATATATATATATATATATATATATATATAGCTCACACACACACACACACACACACACACACACACACCCTCCCACCCTCCTCCTATCATGGAGACTCTTTACTATAGGCCATGTTGTCCTTTCTTTGCAGGACATGTCAAACAGCAGAGTAAAGGTAGCTCAGCACAGCCGTTAATAATTCTATTAACGATATACCTGTGGTGATGATGACCATTGCATTGTCTCTCTCACACTTAAGTCAGCGTTATTGGGATGTGCACCAAGTAGTAGGCACACTGTAAACATTTCTTGCGGAATTTTGTAGTTCAATATTATTATTTATTGTCTCTACAGTACATTTAATTTTGCTAAAATCTGACAGTGTGAACTCTTGAATACAAATATTTTTCAATAAAATAAAGAATTGTTAGTGAAATAAAAGCAGCTTTGCGTTTATACGTATACGTTTTTACCTTCTGATAATGTAGTAATTATACTGCCATGTTGCCATCAAGATGTAATGCTTTAATAACATCAACAGTTATTGTGTCCCTATCGCCCATCTTTGATGTCACCAGTCTCAGCCAGACGAATGGTGAGTTGCAATACATTTTGTTCACACAGTATTGGTGATCTGGCCCTCACACTGAGCCTCCTGGTACCATTTACATCCTTAAGCTAAAAAGTTGCAAATGAAAAAAAGGGTTTATGAGATTCTGATGGTTTAACACAAACCACTCTGCATTTTTGCATTACAAGATCAGACTACACATTTCGTAAGCTAATACGCCATCTGTGAGACCATTGCGAGAGCGTGCAATGTGCAGATGGCTTGCTTAATTACACGGTTCAGGCAGCTTAGTTCAGATATGCAGTGGGAGAAAAGTTTAAAGTTTCAAAGGGCATTTGTCATTGTGGGCTTCAGTCTTAGCCCAATTGTCTTGTAATTTTTTGAAAGGATGTTTTTGATCATGTTATGTTCATAGTATGTTTCTAATGCAATGGACACTAGAAAATCAAAGTGAAAAATGTTTCAGTGAAAGGGATGTAAGAATCAAGTAGGACCAGTGGGACTCCTAAAGTAGAGCAGAAATGTTTCTGAAATATAGGAATATTAAAGGTGCCGTAGGTAGGATTGTGAAGATCCAGGACTTTGCCAAAGAATTTGAACATCAACAACTTCTCAGTCCCTCCCCCCCTTTCTGCTAAAGCCCAAACGGTCTCCTAATCCCCTCCCCCCACAAGGGAGAATGAATGCTTGTGCATGAGCAGCGACTGACACGCAGTTAGACACCCCCCCTGGCCCTGATTGGTGCATCTGAACAGGGAGCGGTGGATTTTTGCAAATCACACTACAGGCTGTAGGTGGTGCCAGAGGAGCCGGATTTTTTTTATTTTTTATTACCTGCTTCATGTAGTTCTACTGGAACATAGGGTCAGTTTCAGCAAATACGACAGAAAGTTAGTTTTATAAGTCTTACCTACTGCACCTTTAATGTAAACTCAATGACAACTTTCTGTCCAAGTTGGTCAAATGTTCACACTCTTACATGTTAGATGGTGGAAATGTCGTTCTTAACAGTGAGCACGTGTGAAATTGTTTCCTCACCAGTCTTGTCAGAGTTACACAGTAAGGTTTCCTTCTCAGCTCGGAGTCCTGGACTGGGCCCGTGTTTCATCCATGTTGCTATGGTGAACTGGTCTGTCAGGTTTTGAGGGACCACGTGATCTGGAACATTAGCAGCCTGATGTCCGTCAAATCTGTAGATAAGGTCGCTGTCGCGGCCACTGTCAGTCAGCAGAGGCGCCGTCCAGTTGGAGGAAGAGCTGGGGGCAGGAAGGAGGTCGGTGCTGCCAGATGCTGCACCTGGATGTGCCAATCAGACGATACAACACTGTCAACACGGCTGCACAGAGAACCTGCAGAGAAACTGCTTCCCCACAACTTTCTTTTTACTATTTTATTCTCTAAATACCAGAAGTCAGCATACATCAGTTCATGACCTAATGTTAGTGCATGTCAGAATTCTGGATTAAACAAAGAAATGGTGATGATACCTATTGTAATCTGCTATTACTGTATGCCATTTGTTGCGGCTCATGTCACATAACCATGGTTAGTTACTAACTGAATACATGAAACTTACATTTGCCAACATGTAGATTACCCTGTACCCAAATCGAAATACGATTTGTGTGGGCCCTACTGTAGATACAGTGACAATATGGCAACTGAACACATTTTGAGAGCAAATCATTGAAATACAAGAAAAAGTCTAATCTGACATCTGTAAATCCCCTGATTGGGTGAACTGACATATTGACACATTTCAAATGGAGTCTTTATTTATTTATTTTAGATAAGTTCACATAATTATGAGGTGTAAGAAAGTGTCAACAAGAAAGAAATGTTGAAAATGATCATTGTGCACAACACAATTTTTCCTTTCTTTCTCAAATACATTTTAATTTCTCACCAGGAATATTGGGTTTGTACATTGTAATAGACAGTGCTGTATACTGTTTTGCAGTGCAAACTAGCCTTGGGAAGCAAAAAAAAAAAAAACACGCCACAAATTTTACTTTGAATAAAACAATTATTTAAAAATAATCTCCAGGATTAAAAGGGCACACCGTAAATTGGTATATTAATATACTGCAGAGTCTAAGATGTCATATGTCATGTGTGATTAAATTGTTCCTGGTCCGTCATTATTATTACTACCCTTTGCTCTCTCATCGTCCCCAACTCCTATATAGCACCTCACTATTTCAACAAAGCAGTTAATGGAACTTCAACTCATTTCTTTTTCTCACCTTTCCTTTCTCTCTACTTACCACAGAGTTTTTGCAGAGAGTTCTCCGAGTATGTTTCCCGATCGCAGCCCTTCCCGATGTGATTGGTCTGTAGCTCTACCATTGCCTTCACGCCAGACAGGGGACCTCCACACGTTTCCAAGTGCATCTTGGGAAACAGCTGCCTGCTACCAGTCCCTGGTTCATAGTCCACCCGTTTGTTCCAACCTTTAAGGGTCAACATGTGTTTAGTAGTTTTTAAAGAGTAAGTTCATTTAGTCATGTCAGTGGTGTTACATGTTGCAATTAGAGGCAACCTGCTATCACATAGTTAAACAATGGTTGTTTTTTCTACTCATTTGAATGAAATAATTTTTCATATTACTTAAGAAATAAAAGTACGCATTATGTTGTGTTACATTGTTACTGTAAGTGAAATGACACCTGATGAGGTCCATAGTAGTCTCACCTCTCAGAAATTAGATAGCTGGGATGAGATCTCATATTCCTGTTAGTCCATTTGAACATTTCACTTAAGTTGCCCTTATCGCAGGGTATGTAGCACTTCTACTAACTTGATCATACAAAAACACACTGGGATGTCTAAGCATCAGTACCATGTTGGTTGTGGTTTCACTGTGGTGTGACAACAACATGGACTATTTTTAGTCACTCGTGAGTTCTGTTCTGTTTGACCTGTCTCTCTCAATTGTACACCACACTTTGTACTCTGCCTCACATATTTCAAGAAACAGTAGTCGCTAGCAATTTGTTGAAGGGAAGGGCTGTCTTTGTCCAATCCTTCCTCAGTTTTTGACATTTGTCTTCTCTAAAACAACTACAGGTTCACCACTAACCGTTCACTTTGAATCACAATACTTCAATTTAGATCAGCCTCTGGGTGATACTGTGTGTGGAGCTGGTTCTGGCATTTGTTTAATATCTCATTGTGAGGTTACATTTTGAAAAAAAGATTTCGTATTAGCCTCACATTTTATGTTCTGCAAGATTTTTGTATTTTAAAATTCAGAGAACAAGGGAAGCTGTCAGAGCAACAGTAACTCAGTTAATCATAGTATGTAATATGTATGTGCACTTGTATTCCAAGTAATAAACTTTTAAATCAATTTTAGCCTATTTATATCTTTAAACACTGTTCACTGTCTGACCTACATACCTCTTGTTGCTAACCTTGTTGTTTGTAGAGCTGTCCACCGAAATGTAGGAAATGTTCTACTGTAGTTGGTTTCATAATGAGCATGGGGGTCTTTAAAAAATGACAGGCAAACACCCAGGCTTGGGTTTTTTCCAGTGAATTCTTGCCCTGTGCCAAGTCAAAAGGAGACTGGAAGGGCAAGTAACAGGCCTTGTTGCTGACCATCTTATAACTGTCAGTCCTGTTGCCAGGTGTTACAATATCATTACCCAGGTGTTTTATCTATCCTCAATGTACCAGAATCTCTGAAACACGGTGGTGAAAGGGATTCACAAGCATGATTGTGTACAGGGGCCCGTTAGAGAAAGCAGGTTTAGTGAAAACTCTGAGTTTGTTAACCCTGAGATGAGGGAAACTCTGGGTTTTCCGTTTCAGAAAGGGAGGTTATTTAAACCTGAGAAAGAGGGGTAACTCCAGCCCATTTCAAAAAAGAGAGGTAACTTAACCTCAGAGGCAGTTACTATGGTAACTGAGTCTGTGAACCTAACCTGGTCGGGAGCAGGTGTTGTCTTTAATAGTAATGCTGTGATGCTGTATGAAGAGGGATCCGCTGACACTGATCTCGGTTATGTAAAGGTTTATTACAATCAAAGATTCAGCATCAATTTAACAAACTCCTGCAGGAGCTCGGAGAGGCGACCAACCCAACCAAATCTTAAGTCAAAGTTTATAGAAAGTTATAGAATGTTCATATACTACACAGGTTTTCTTCAACAAACCTCCTCCCTCTGACACAGCGCTTTTCATTCCTCCTCATTCATTCATTCAGTCTGTATCAGATGCATTTTAGCGCAGTTTGTTATCTGCATGAATAAAAAAAACAGGTTTTGTTAATTAACTATGTTAGGCAGACTATAAAACATTTTTTTTTTCCTCGAACATGGCATGTCCTTTTGTCGACGATCCCGCTGTCTTACTTCGCAGGGAGTTAAACATACGTCGGGAGATGATGTTGAGGCCCCGACTAGATGTATTATCATATGTAGGCCAGATACCTTATCCGTCCTCATATCACTAACGTCACCCATCGTGGACATGCCCTTACATCCCAGCAGATTATTTGTGTCGCATTGTGTTTTTTTGCAAATGGCAGTTTTATTTACGACGTTGGTGATGTGGAGCATATTAGAAAAGCCACTGTATGCAGAGCCGTCAGACAAGTTTGCCTCGCTCGGAAACGTTTAAAACGTTTTTGTAGTGTTCCCTGGACACAAACCAGCGAGAGCCATTAAAAAGAAATAAATGATTATAAATTATAATTCTGTTAATGACATGGTGCTGCAACCTCAGAATGGGATTAGTAGTAGCTAACTTTTTCGCCAGCAGGATTTTTTTTAACAAAATATATGTTCAAACTCGCTTTATGTGCGCATGAGTATTTCCAGTTCCAAAAGGGGTAAAGTATGCCGACCGATTTGTTTGTGATTGTTGCCATGGTGAATCGTAGTACAATGGTTTTACAACAGGATTACACTGATGAGGATGTTAGCAGGGTATAATACCGAGTGAATGCAAAAAAATATTGTATATTGTCTCCTTTTTTAGGCCTATTGTGCTAACATCAATGGGCCCTCAGAGCTCTGCTGTACATGACAATGACATTTACATGAAGTCAAATGCCATTTCAGACAACTTTCGGTTACACTTTACTTGAAGGTATCTACATAAGCGTGACATGACACTGTCATGAATGTGTCATAAACATAAACAAGTCATGGTTAGGGTTAGGGTTCATGTGTCATGACTGTGTCATGTGTTCATGACAGTGTCATGTCACTCTTATGTAGATACCTTCAAGTAAAGTGTTACCCAACTTTCTCAACACTGTACTGACTGTCTCTCTCTGCACCTCCATTCCTCTGTGATGTGCTCTGACATTTCCCTCAATGGCATTCACGCCATTTTCAGTAAGTGCTCTCCTTGCACTAAGGAATCTTGTCTGTGACATTAGGCCTTGCCACATGTGATTTTCTATTTTAAATGATCTTGTCTTATCATAGCACACAACTATATGATGCCATCAGACATGGAGCGAGACATCCAGCATGCGAGTTAGCAAGAATCTTTAGGATAGCTGACAAACATATACCATACCAACATATACCATGTCCATGGGAAATAAAGTATATGGACCTTTGTTGACCTTTGTTGATAAGTCTGATCTACTCTAAAACTCACTATTTTATCTAAAAATGGATGCAACGAATGCAACAACTATGGTGAATGTCATGGTGAGAGTGATCTTTAAGGTGTTGAGATGGATGAAAATAATGGCTGAGGAGAAGGTGAAATCAATTTCTTTAAATCACAACAGCATTTTTGTCATTTTTAAAGCAAACAAATGTATCTAACTAAGCAACACCGTATATCTCTTTTTTTTGTGGCACTCTTAAAAAAAAAAAGAAGAACACTTTGGTTCATCAATAAACTAGTTGTTTTGTATCATCCTTGTCTTACTTTCTCTTGGAGCTTAGTAATGATATGATGGGAATGAATGCATGAATAAATGAACGAATGAATTTATTTCAAACATGAAAGCTAAAAGAACAACTATTACACAAATAAACAATATTAAATTAACATGTTCGGAAATAAATAGGAAGAAGCAGAAGCTTATTTAATCCTACCCCTTTCCCACTACTATATAATAATAATAATAATAATAATAATAATAATAATAATCATGAATGGCTTCATATTTATATCATATATCTTTAATGAAACCGTTAAGGGGATCTGGTGGATCCTCATGGATCTTAAATCATGGATTTTAACACTACTTACTCTGATGTCTAAGAATCATGTGCTTTCAGATAATAAAGCCACAGCTTTGCAGCAGAACGGGGTTTCATTAACTAACCAACTATGATTTTTCTTTTTTTTTTTGATGCCGACTAATCATCACCTCTCTCCTTCACTACAAGTTTATTTCTCCCTTTCCTCCCATGAGTTGCCTGTTCATTTGGGCTCTTCTTCCTTTCCCCTCTTATCTTTCTCTGGCTTCCTCTTTCGTTCCTGTGTGAGGCTGACTTCCCAGATGCTGTCAATGCTGACAGGTGAAGCAGCGGGGGAGACGAGTTGGTTTGAATGCCAAGCTGCTACCATGTTAAAGGATGAGGGAAAAAAAACACACACACTCCAGTCAACTTTCCCTCTGGAGATTTCTGTCAGGTCTTTTGATTTCCTCGAGAGACATTCATCTTAAAATGAGATAGAATTCCCTCGAAGGGAAAGGATATGCTAAAAACCTGCACCGTCTGTTTAAATTTTGATATAACTGCTTTACAGTTAAGAACATTTAAACTATATGTCAGTGAACTTTATACCGGCATAGTGATAAGTATATTTTTGTCAATTATTACAAGGTAAATTAAAGCTATAGTGCGTAGTTTCTGTCTCCCCCAGAGGGATTCTAAGTAATGACAACCACACTGTCAGTGCATCCACATGAGACAAGCCTTCTGTGATCGCGCACCACCCCCACCCCTCCTCCACACAGTTACTTGTAGCCAAGGAGGGAAAAAAAAACAAGGACTATTCAGAAGAGGTAATTCTCTTCACTCGAGTTTCTGCGTGCGAAAGTCGGCGGACTGCACCATTTTTAAAACACAGTCATACTGAGAAACACAGAGAGAGTTGTGTGGAGCCGATAGTCTCAATTAGCTTTGTAGCAACTCATTTGGCAATGGCTTGAATGTAACAGACGTTTATTAATATAAAGAAGCTTTAAGGCATTTTAGTGGCTGTTTCTTTATCTCTGACCTTGCCATCCAGGTTTGCAGACAGGCTTGACATCAATATGCACAGCCACATCCTCCTTTGCCCTCTTCTGACCACAATCAAAGGCTGTCACCATAATCTTGTAGCTCTGCTGCTTATCATAGCTCAGCCGCTCTGTGTTTCTGATGTTACCTAAAGGACACAAAAACAAAGAGGAAATATCATTAGGATTATTCATTGAGAAAGAAAAAAAAACTGTTATACTTTCATGACAATAATAAAGCAAGAAACACTTTCCACTGAGCAATAACTGAAATTGACTTTGCATTAAAGAAACCGCTCCATGAAAAAAATACATACATTTTCTTGCATTTGAATATCTAAGCCTCTCTGTAAACAGTCAATTTAAAATTACAATGATGGATTGCCTTCACCTGTCGCCAGGGTAACGGTGAACAAAGAAGAAGAGTGTGATAGAGGAGATGCTACAGGCAGAGAGACGAGATTATGTACTGAGGTTACTGTTGGCCAAGAGTGCAACCCCGAGCTGGCTAACTTTAATGGAGGTTTAATATTGCAGTAATGTATTCACATTGATTTTGAATATTGTTGGCCAGCTACGGATTGGCCACTACTATTAACCCTTGTGAATTTGTATTTTTAGATTGCTTTTATGTGTATGAATGAATTGTGTGCCTCAAACTGTACCTAAAAGGAAAAATATTATTTCAAATTAAATATTGATGTTTTATTACTTCCTTAATATCTCTCTGCTCTGTTATGGTTTTTTGCTGCGTTCATGCCACCTGGGAATAACAGGGACCGCCCCTGTGATTACATTGTTTTTCCGACTGCCAGCGTTCACATGGCCAGGATGCGTGTTCTTCTTCTTCTTCTTCTGTTATATTGGCGTTTGGCATAACAACTTGTTGCATGACTGCCACCAACGGTTGGCCGTAGCCTAGAGCATCAGGTGTGTGAAAACATGGAGGCCACAATAACAAAAGATTTGCTGCCGTTTTCTTATACGAGCATAGAAACAGCACATGGACAGGTGTTTGTTTGGACAACGAATGGGAAAGGACACGGATACATGGGCCTATCCTTCAATAATTTGAAACATGTTATGTCTGTGTATGTTTCTTGGCAGAGGCATTTGTCCACAATATGTATGGGTTTGTCATTGAAATATGTTCAGTGAACCAAAGATGCCTACATCAAACGTCAGTTGTCAACAACGTGTCACCAACTGGGAAACTCGGTTAGCAAAATCTAACCCGAGTTTCCCACCTCTGATTCCCACAGGAAGGGACGTGAATGATGTTTTCACACGGAAAAATGTTTTTCCGATGTCTATGAACGCTGCATTAGTCCTTGCCCTTGTCCATCACTTGTATGACTGTCCTATCATCTAAGGGCTGTATTATTTTTTTAATGTTTGTTTTTATTTTTGCATGTAATTTTTGTGGTCTTGTGAAAAAAATGCAACAATAAATAGAGTCCCCTTGAGCAATTAGAGCATCATAACTGTTTCTGCTGCTGAAGCCAAGAGGATTACTAAGGAAACTGTGTTTACAGCCACATCACAGAATCAGTGTTTTCCAGCATCACAGAAAGTTATTGTGAAAGCCAAACCTTTGTCCATATTGAGATCCTGAAGGGGCAGACACTCAATTCTTCCATAGAGCTGATTAGTTCGTTTTTATGCTGTTTACAGATTTTGCATTTAATACTATATGTACTACATGTTCGTTTTATGTGACCACTTGAACCCAGTGCCCAAGTTTGATTGATTGATTGATTGATTGAATGAAAGTGTTTATTTCAAATATGTAAAGAACCGAAACAGCAGACAAAAAAATGACAGGTACAGTAACCCACTAATCTTGCTTCATGAGAGCGGCCCCAGGTGAACTGAGGTCTACTCGACTGTGGCCACCAAGCTCATGGTTGGATATTTGTCAAAAGAAACACACAAACAAACAGAGAGACAGAAGAGAGAGAGAGAGAGACTACAGTGCAGTTTTCTAAAAGACAAACAATTGCAGTAACTGATTCATTAACAACTTTAATAGTAGTGTAATATTTTGCATTTCTCTGATTAAAGTGAATATATACAACGGATAATGTCAGGCTGTGTTTCAATTTGTGTTTAAAGATTAAGTTCTAGCCAGAGATATGTTGGTTTACTGTTTTGTCAAACTGCAGTATGATTATAGTACGTATATAGCGGCTGTGGCTCAGGTGGTAGAGCCTACCAATCGGATGGTTGGCAGTTCAATCCCTGGCCCTGCAGTTTCATGTGGAAGTGTCCTTGGGAAAGATACTGAACCTCGAATTGCTTCTGATGCTGCGCCAACGGAGTGTAAACGTGTGTGAATGTTTATCTGATGAGCCGGTGGCACCTTTTATGGCAGCCTCGGCCACCAGTGTATGAATGTGTGTGAATGGCGAATGGTTCCTCTACTATGTTAAAGCACTTTGAATAGTTGTTAAGACTAAAAAAGCGCTATATAAAATTACAGTCCATTTTTACAGTCCAATATACACAGTTGTGAAAACTGTAAAAGTGTTTAGTTTAACATGTTTTGAGGAGACCAGCAAGCAGGAAAAAAAAATAGGGGCTACATTGTTTTACTAGGGATTACACCCCAGGAAGACTGGTTGCAACCATCCTACAGTATGTTTAAGTGACTGAGCTTAATGTTAACAATGCAGCAGTGAGGTTCTTGAGAGTCTTTATTGCTGTGTGTTGTAAAATATCACTACAGAGTGAGCTGCTGGCTGCAACTAATGCTGTACAGTACATCTCGAAGAGCATCAACGCAGACAGAAAACAGGACTCATGTCTGTTCCAGTTGATGAGATGGATCATACAGATGTTCCTCAAGACAAACAGCTGGCTTCAAAACAGTGTTATATTCTTAAGTTTGTCAACAATTTTTCGCATCTGTCATTTTCTGGACATATGAGAACATCTGAAGTTATTTTTGTTGTTTGCATCTGGAGGCTTGGCTGTATGAAACAGACTGTCAGTCTGATTGCTGTCGGAAAGCAGAGGAGAGGAGAGCAGAAGAGATAAAAAGAGAGGGGAGGCCAGAGGAGAGGGGGTGCTGTGAGCACGGAAGAAATCAGTTCAGAGCACAGCAGTACAGAAACGAGAAGAGCTGATCTTGAAATGTCAGAGGAAGAAAGGTGAGCAGGTTCGAGGCAGACAGTACCTTTAAACATCTTCTACAGTGGCTATTAGATCCGCAGCTGGTGTGAACAACAGTAACAGTTAAGGTGCTGCATATCAATCACACGCCACTTTTTCAACAGCAAGTAAGGTGATATTTCAATTTTAAAAAGACAGTTTACTCTTCTTGGTTAACAGGCAATATCTATCTAACATCATCCTGTCTGGGGATCCACAGTATGGCATCCACTTGGATTACTCAGCTTGTGAAAACAGTTGCATAAGAACCTACGTGGCTTCGAAGAGATATTTCTAAAGTTTGCAATAGCACCCTGATGAATTTTCGTCTACAGTGAGACATCTCACTCATGGCATCAGAGAACACTGGTTACTGGTACTGGCGATATAAACATACAAACATTTTCTTAATTCACAAAAACTTAAAACAGAAACGTGGAAACAAAAATGCAGCTAATGAAGTCTATCTGGGTTAGCAGTAGTCACTCTATCCTAACAATGTATTCGTTAAATTGTGTTCCAAAAACATGAGCTGCTCACTTTACGCTCCTTGTGGTAAATATGCAGAGGATGTGCGAGAATGAATCTCGCATCCTGAACTGCAGGTGTGTCTACACGGCCAGAAAACTCGGTTGCAATTACATTAATGTCAGCAATCTAAGAGAATAAAAAGCTAAATTATCGTATTTTACCAATATGATCAACCCTGCATATATTGTATAACGCTGATTTTAACCTAATTTGGATGTAAGCAAAGTTAACTTACAGTATATCTTCAAGGTTCATTTGTTGTCATTGTACAAAATGGGGTTGCACAAGGAAATGCAGTTGTAGTCCCTTTGTTACACAAGAAAAACCATGCCTTGTGTGTAACCACACCTTAGCACCAAGCATCACCGACACAAACACAGAGTCAGCCTCCCCTCATCCTACCCAATAATCAAATCATAGCAAAGAAATGTTTATTGGAGCTCAATTTGACTGTAGCCACTGTACAAACAACCACATCTGACCCCTGGTTGACTACATTTCCTTTTTTAAACAAAGGTTGTGTTTCTGAATTGATCCATTCTTAATTCACTGTCTGTTTTTGTTTCAATTGACTTGAATCATTGACACATACTGCAGTACAGCCCATTTACTTCTATATTTTATCTTGCACTTTCCCTTAGTGCACAAAATTACCTATAAAGTAGGTGTAAACAATGCCCTGTGTCTTGGAATTTCTCACAGACGATATTATTGTGCCTGGGAGGAGACCACATCAAATGAGCCAGACTATTGTAAAATACAGTGAGAAAAAGACCAGGAGTTTAAACTCAAAAAGCAATGAGATGTGGGCTGCCAACTTTTCAATTAAGTTTGGAGTGAGATTCGGTCTCTGTGAAGTGGATGCATTTCATGAGTAGGCCTCCTGTGACATTACCCACCGCAGGCATCTGGGCTCACCACTCCTCAACCCCTAGGAATTTTGTTGAAACAATCAGCAGCCAAATTCAGTTTTAAAGCATGTATAGATAAAAAGCCAAATCAAAGATCATGGTCATGACCATGTGAATAATTAAGTCTGATCAGCATATATATATATATATATATATATATATATATATATATATATATATATATATATATATATATATATATCAGATACTTGCCAAACTCCAGACATCATAGCCTGAATTGTGATGTGGGAATCACAGGGTACCTCACGATACAATACACGATACACGGCTTACAATACCGATAATATCACCATACAGCAATTCTGCGATAATCAATATATTGCTAGACAATCCTATAATGATATATCACAAAATCGGTCTACCTATGACTACAAAATCACTACGATCACTGAAGGCTGTATCATGTGGACGGCGCTGACAGTTTTGTTGTCATTGCTTAGAATTCCTCATGGGGGCGACAGAAACTACGCACTATAGCTTTAACTTATGTTCAACTTTCCCTCATTCATGTGTGGAGCGCCACCTCGCTGGGAGCAGGGAAATCTATTTAAAGCATCTTATTTTATTAATTAAAATATCGATATTTGGCGCCAGCGTATCGATTGTTGCATCACATGAAGAAGGACGTATCAATATTTTGTCCCACCCCTAGCATAGTTTCGCATTGCCAGACCTTCTTCTACAGCGCCGCGGAGGAGCCTCTGGCTAGTCCACATAGAAATCCGGGATGCTCTGGTTTATTGGCATTTCTTGAAACCAATCACAATCGTCTTGGGCCGCACGGAGCAACAGCGCCTCCTCAAAATAGCCTCGGGAAGGAACTTGTTTTGGTGGAACATGTGTACGTTCAAAAGTTGTTTTAGTCGTGCAACAGATAGTCTAGCTAGCTTTCTGGATTTACCCTGCAGAGATCTGAGGAGCAGTTAACCATAGTCCTCAGAAATCCACCAGAGTTTAAAATGCCAAAACAAAGAAAGCAGAAATGAGGGACATCCGGCGGAATTTCCGGCGGCACCTGAACAATCCCGAAAGTGGAAGGTCGTGGATATAGACTACCCCTAGCCTAAATGATGCTGATTACTCACCCTGATTTCACTTAAAAAGTTGAAACCGCTAACTCAATGAATTGTGTTTGCTGGTTTATGATGCTTTTTTGATATTTTCTATAGGTAATATGTGTACTTAAGTCAATTGTTATTACAGCAATTTTAATGCAGCAGGTGTCCGTTCCATCTGCAGTCTCTATCTGCAGTGATGATGTCGTGCCACAATTACAAACAGCAGATCCGCTGGTTACATTGCGTGCAACCAGCATCAGACAGTTGTAAAATAAGCACACAACCCGCATGCTTATGTGCACATCAATCGTGTCATTTTGATTCATTATTCTGCACAGCTTCTCCTGCATATTAACAGGCATGTTGGAGACTGACACACTGAAAACATTTCACACAGCTTCACGATTTGCGTAAGTGTCAGGGTCAAGGCAAGAGAGATGGCAGCCCTGTGAGACAAAATAATAAATATGACCCTGAGAGAGAAAGAAAGAGGCACAGTTGAGAAAGTGATGTGCTCTTCTGTCATCTATTGGTAGAATTCAAATCACACATATACACACACAAATCCCTCGGGTCTCACTTCAGTTTGGATTAAGCTGCACTCAGATCACCACAGTGTGGATGTGGAAGCTCTAGAAGAAGGCAGTGTAAATCCCCAAGCTGAAATTTGATATAGGCATGATATGCTCAGAAAAAGACTCGACACCGGTCGACTACGGCTGGTGTTAAGCCACAAACGAACAAAGAAAGAAAAACAAGCTGTCGAAACTGATGATGAATCTATTTCGAGTAACTTTGGAGACATGCACTGATGTAAAAGCTACTTCACGGATCACAAAATTATTGCAATAAAAAAGAAGATTCAGCCACAGCTGTCTGCTTGCTTTTTCCTTTTCATTCTGTATGCCTAGAAGTGTATTCACATTATCGGTTGTTTGGAGTGCATCCATAAAAAGAAGAGCAGTGCAGTAGTTTTAAAGCAGTTTGTGGATTTATAAAATCTTTTCATCTTCCAGCACTTACAAACTGTGATGGCAAAATTTTATTTTAACATAATAGTTTAATATGTTACAAGATTCTCTTATATATTTTACAAGAGTTCTCTTATATTCTTTGATTTTGTGTAAACTCTAGGACTTCAAGGAGAAGCAACTGGCGTCGTAAAGCCTTGAGCCTAGTTGAAGTTATTTTTGTTTTCGGAACCCAGTCTCTCCTTTTTAGCAGATAAGGTTGGAAAGGCCATAACATTTGAATTGTCTCATTTTCTGCCTCCTAAGCCACACTGGTGTTTAGGCTAAGTTGGGAACAGGAGCAGAGGGAAAGGCTGTAAAAGGATTTGACTGTTTATGGTGACTTTTCCTCTGTGTAGCTGCTAAAGATAACCTGACTGGGGGTTGTTTAAGGGAGTTTCTACTATATAGATGTATGGATTTGTGGGTTTGGTCAGAAGACCCTTTCAGATGTGCTGAGAGTACCTGTGAAACTGTTTTCTCTGCTTTTGCAAAAGTAAATAAATACTCAAAGACCAAACTTTGGTTTTATTCTCAGTAAGTCTTTATTAGTTTCAATTCTTGTGTTTCTTTTAAATCCACACTCGTGCTGCTAACAACAAAACTTCCACCACAAAACCTACACTTATAATCAACCTCAATAGTATTATTTCTTTACACAAAGCTGGTTTCTATTCACGGTTTGCTCCCCGATTTATCTCTAGATTCAGTCCTCTTGGCATAGGTCTATCATGTCTGTTTTTAGTAGAGACCTGTTCATGTTCAAACGTGGTTCAGATGACTGAGATCATCGTAAGAACATACAGTATTCAGAAATGTAGCCAAATAATGGATTTTTGCTTTCATCAAAATATTTACCATACTTGTTTGTCAAGTGAGGCAAGAGCAGAACCGCTATTAGTTTATTTGAAAAATAGTACGGTTCAAATGAGTTTTAACCCAAACGTAAAGCAAATGATCCTTAAAATAACAGCCTTCACCACATATTTAGTTTCAGTTGAGACAACAATCTCACCAAAAGGTCCATTTAGTAGCTGCAGATTTAGATTTTTTTCTGAGCACTTTCAGGACTTCTCATCCTTGTTGGCTTAAAAGCAGCATTTCAAAGTTCACTCTTAAAGATGACCTGCTGTACAATTGTGTGTATCACATGAATAATGGCCCTTTAATGTAATACAATTTAAAAGGTCCCATAATTTGCTCATTTTAAAGTTAATATATTTTGGGTTTCTACTAGAACATGTTCAAAAACACATTATTATAATTCTCCTACTGTCTGTCTGAATATACCAGAGTTACCCTCTGTCTGAAACGTTAACGTTTTAGTGCCTGTCTCTTTAAACCTACCTACCAAAAAAAACCCAGTCTGCTCTGACTGGTCATCTGCACTCTCGGCGTCATGTCTCTACATCATCACTGCAGCCGGGGAATGACTGTAACTGCACTGTAGTGGCTCTTTCTACCTATACTATAGCATAGTTGTGACATCACTGTGTTAAAGTTTTCCCAAGAATAAAGCCTCCAGGCACGCACACTGACTCTGGCTGTGCAATCCTCGTTTCACCCTCTCTCTCTCAGACACATACTTCACACCTAATCACATCAGCGTTTAAAACTATGGTCCAGTCTCTCTGTCAGCCAAGCCAGACTCAAACACACATAAAACGCACACACACTTACCATTGCGGTCAATGGCAAATGGCGTCCCTGCAGTGACGATCTCATAGTTACAGATTTGGCTGTACTGGGGGGAACAGTCTTGGTCCCAAGCTTCCACCTGCAACATGAAACAACGTTTCCTCCCAGTTCTTCAAAAACACTAAGAAGACTATAGGCAGTCACAATATTCCACATTTTTAAACCAAATTATCTTTTGTGGCATAGTTAAACCAACTTAACCTGCACAGTTATCTGTCAGGTTGATCCTAACAATAAAACAAAGATGCAACTAATTAAATAATATGATATAATAACTAGTGCTGTCAGTTAAACGCGTTATTAACGGCGTTAACGCAAACCCATTTTAACGGCGTCAATTTTTTTATCGCAAGATGAACGTTCTTTATGGCCTGGCAAACTTTGTAGTTTTTTTAACATGCTGTTGCAACAACTAGTAACGTTAAAAAAAACTACAACACCACACCGGATCTAGCTAGACCGGAAACAAAACAACAGGCACGCCGCACACACTTGTTTGGTCTCGTGAGCCGGCTAAAGAAGTAGTAGGCTAACGTTACGTTTTGAGTGGATGGCGAGCGCGGGACGCCGAAATGGATGCCAATAAGATTCTGAATGGAAAGTTTACTTTTAAAAAGTTGCCGAGGGGGACAGTAGTTTCACGCATACACAGCCTGTATGACACGGAGAAAGCAGCCCAACTGGAACTGCTGCAAAGTGCAAACGCTGTCTCATTAACCTGTGATCACTGGACGTCGGTGAGTAATCAAAATTATTTAGAAGTTACTGCACACTATATGTATATCAGCATAGGGTTTTAGGACTGTGTTGTTTGTATCTTTTTTTTGACTGTTTTTGTCAATTTGGGACATTGTCCACTCCCTTTTCTGTCCAGGAGAATTGTTACATTCCTTATTAGAAAAACATAAAGGTTACAAATGTCCTGCTGTGGCATCCTGTTTTTGGACCTTTTTTTGTACTGTATAGGCAAAGTGTTAGTGTTACATCTCAGTTAGGTTAGGTACTTGTAGGAATTGTGCAATAATGACAGATTCACACATTTTTATTCTCTTTTCTTTCTTTCTCTCTCTCTTTTGATTCTTGTTAATCATGATTAACTATAGAAATTTGGCGATTAATCGTGATTAAAAAAATGTATCGTTTGACAGCCCTAATAACTTTAAAATACAATATATAAATACCTGCAAAATGCTGTCGTAGATTTTGCCCTCTGTTACCGATGCCTTGTAAAGCGGCTCCCGAAACACGGGGCAGAACTCATTGACGTCATCCACCTGGATGTGAACCACCGCTCTGAGAGGAAGGAAGGAATTAAGAAAGAGGGAGCAGGGAGGGAAGGATGCAAAGAAAGTGGCGTGGAAATGATTGATGGAGAAAAGAAAAGTAAACGACAGGAAAAAGAGAGATGTATGGAGGAGGGGAGAGAGGAGAGAAATTAAAATCTCAAGTCATTAGAGATGATTAAAAGACAGTGGGAGGAAAACAGTTCCTATGCTTATAGGGAAAACAGATGTATTCCTGAAAAACAGGCTTGAGAAGAGTTGATTAAAAGATACCTCACATAAGGTGTCGTTTATTGGTATTTCTTTGTGAAATGGGTTTCAATTACTATTTAATGTGAATCGAAATTTTATTGAACAGGCTCGTCTACTGACACAGGCTCATCCGCAGCAGATCCTGCAAAGCCAGATTGTTTCCTATTCAAGGTTCTTCACTATCTCCTTCTGATGCAAGCACACACATAAACACAGAATCCAACCTGCTGGAAGGGACTGCTGTTATGCACTCTGATAACATTTATGCAACCAAAGTATATAAATGAAGCAATAATTCAGATCACATCATGAAATTTATTTTTACTGGTGACCTTCTCTGACAACTACTTGCAGTGTATCTGAAGAAGCACATCTGGCTAATTAATGACATTAGCTTAATGAGGCCTTTTTAAAATGTCATGCAGAGATAATGACACACACACACACACACACACACACACACACACACACACACACACACACAGTCATTCATCATCCACTAGTGAAATTCATCACAGATCCCTGAGCTGATACATTTCTCATCCTTTCAGTCCCAAGCCTGCAGCAGCTTATTTTCCCAGCTCCTTGTCTCTGACTGAAGGACCAGAGGGTTTGATTTGATGCTGTCCATGCCATTCTGCCCGTCCGTCAATCTCATTCACGTAGCACTGCTGCACACACACATACGGACACACATTATATTGATGGGCCATTAGGGGGACATATCCTGAGAGCAGAACTGCAAGTCTCAGCTGTCACTGCTGCCGTACTGGGAGATCTTGGGAAAAGAGAAAATAAAAAAAGAAAGAAGAGAACGTAGAAACTGCAAAGACAATATCCTATTATAGATTAAAGTAATTTTTCCTCATAACTTTGATCTGTGAGCGTAAAATATTAAAGTTTATTTTTGTAGTAAATACCGAAAAGAAACATTAACATATTGGTATTTTTACTTGGTATTGGTTTAATTGGTAATTTGTCACTTGAAAACATACAAATACAATTTCAGTGAAATGTAATCCGTTAATTCCTTCAATTTATGCATTAAAAACAGTGATAGTAATACATAAAACAAAAGCCTATTTCAAATTATTTTAGCATAGCTCTCCATTAATTTAAAGGGAGGGCTTGTTGTAGAGTGAGTAGAGTAAATGTAATTCTTGCCTAAATTAGTTTGTCTGGCTGTCATGTATTGGGCCATGAATGTATTTTCTCCATCTATAGACACCAAGAACTGTAACTCAAGTGCTACAGCAGGACTAGGTTATACATATGGATCCTACATACATACAACAAACTAATTCAGAAAACACAATTTACACTGCACAGTCCAACCCAGTCCTCTACCTAGCAGGGTCTTAAAGTGGACCTATTATATAGCATTTTCAAGTTCATACTTGTATTTTGTGATTCCACTAGAACATGTTTACATGCTTTAATGTTCAAAAAACACTTTGTTTTTCTCATACTGCCCATGGCTGCTGCACCCGTATTCACCCTCTGTCTGAGACGCTCTGTTGGAGTGCCTGTCTCTTTAACACTAATAAAGGCTTCTAAACCAAACACTGCACAACCGGACATGTCCCGGCAGTAACATGACCCGAAATTGGGGAGAAATGACCAACATTGGCCGCCAAGATTACAGCTATCTGGCGTTAGCAATGGACACTAATAGAATATAGCAGCATTTTCTACAGTCAGAAATCGCAGATTAAGGCTTTTAAACCAAATACTACATAACCGGAAATGTTTCAGGAGTAATGTGACCCAGATTTGGGGAGAATTTAACAACATTAGCTGACAAGATTACATATTTTACTGCCGTTAGCATGAAAAAAACAACAACACTCCAGTCTTGCCCACCTGGAGCAGATGACCAATCATAGAAGACCGGCTTGGAGTTGCGTAACAGAGAGAGAGTAGAAAAAACTGTTGAAACCGGAGCGTCCAGAACGTTTTAGCTCACGGGGATTTTGCTAAAATATTTATTTGTAGGGGTGCACGATTCAGAATCCAGCACACTAGTGTGCTGTTTTGTAATTAAAAGAGTTCAATTTTAATTAAAACTTTCTGATAGACACATTTTTAAGGCTGTATTTTCTAGTGCAGTTACTAATATCCTGCTCTCTTTCTGTTTGTGTTGGTGTTATGAAAGTTTTCCTCTGTGAGAACTTAATGACTAAATTGTGCAGCTGCCTTTGTAACTTTGAAGTTAATATTTGTTCTTGTGTCATTATGGTGTTCCTTTGTCCACCCACTTTAAATCAGAATTACATTGACAGCCTAACACGTGAATCATGCTCAAGATCAGCATCAAGAACTAATAATAATTACCAGTATTTGACAGCTTTAATACAGGGTCTGAAAATGCAAATTTTCATATTTGAGCTTTAAGGCAGCATAAGAAAAAATGGTGTTGGTAAAGCCACACAATGTGTAAAGCTTTTGCGTACAAAAAAATACAAAGTTATAACATTTAAAAGAACATCATCTGGATAAATTGAACATTTTAAGCTTCAGACAGGAAGACTTTGTTGCACGGCAAGTGTATGAAATTGTGTTACACTGTAACATAAGTCATGTTTCCATCTAATGTTTCCAAGCGAATTTTAAGCGAACTTTTAAAATGTTGCAAAAAAGAAAAAAAAAGAAAATGCGAATTAGAAGCGCTTCCATCAACTGGTTTAGAGCGAATAAACCAGACTACACAAAGCGTAGTTACTTCACAAGTTGACTTTAGGAATGGTTGTTCATGCTAAATCAAAGAGTTTAGATGCTAAGCTCTTTGGCTAAATGGAGAGAGGCAGCGTTGTACAAGTTGGCCACCTGTGCAGATTACAGGGTTGTGGCAGAGATATTTGGTGCCAGCGAGACGAACCGTTCACCGCTGTGTACACAGGAGCACGGCAGCTCCACTACGCACCTTGTGCCACAAGTGTACGGCGCACTGGATGGGACCCAGATCCCGATGCTTCCCCCATCCGATGGATACCGGGACTATAGTCATGTGAGTTACATGTTCGCTACGTCACAACTTCTTCGGCAAAGCTGTTTCCATCTCCCATTTTGCGCATTAACTCTTTTTCGAAAAAAAGGCAAAAACCACCTCAAGCGAGTGTAAAAACTTTTTTGCGAATTTGAGGGAGTTTTTTTTTTTCTTCGAATTTTGCCGTTTCCATCAACATTTTCTAATGCGATACTTCAAAATGCGCGTTGATGGAAACATGACTACTGATGTGCTATGTCTGTCACTCCCAGTAAACCAGGACAGAACGCAAAAAAATGTGACATTTGGGAATGACATTAAACAATCTTAATTGTTTTTCATTTCACCTTTTCATCAGCCATTGTTTAGGCAGAAAAACACAAAAGAAAAACATGTTTGACTAGATCTGTCTTATTGATGGCTAAACTAAATACACCCACACAGCACATTAACAGACACTGGTTGACTCACTTGTGGGATTTCTTCCAGTCGGCCCCGCTGGGCCCGGCCCCACAGTCGTAGGCCTGGATAATGAAGGTATACTCTTTCTGGCTCTCACAGTCCACTGGGCTACTGGCCCGCAGGACTCCCTCTCCTGATGTGCGATTCAACACCACTGCCTCGAATGGAGCATCCTGACCGTAGATCTTAAAGGCACAAATCTCCCCTAAAAAGACAAAGGAAAGATGCATTAATGATGTAATGTTTTGTGAATGTGTCACCAAAACTTGTTTATTCTCCTTTTGTGCCAAAATGAAGGCAGCACTTTCAATCTGTGTATGCCAATGACATTTAGTGAATCAGGAGCAAATTAAAACTGAGAAAAACAAACAAAAAACAGTTAGAGCGAGCTAGACAGTCAGAGAGAGGGTAAGAGATAAACATCGAATTATAATTAAAAGTGCACGCACTTTGAAGTTTCACTTTTTTTAGACCATTTTGAGGATGAAAGTACTTCAGTACAGTGTGCATCAGTCGGACGTCTTGAATATCCTGAATGTTTACCCCAGAGAAAAAGCGAAATTAACCATGTGAGTTCTAAAGAAGAAACATAACAGGCTTTAACATGTCAACTCCCCAACAGGGGAGGCTGCAAATGTTGCTCAGCATGTGGCTCATCAATGGACAGACGTGAGGGTTCTGGGTGCAGACTAAGAGTAAGGGACATAGTCCTTACTGTAGTTTCAGACTGACACTGCTTTAACAAAAACATGAGGATGGGAAACATTTCCAGTAAATGGATTTCTTTCGTTCACTTTTTTCTTTCACAACATTGCTGCAAATAGCGTTTTTCATTTAGCTTTGTTTGTTTCTTCCTTTATTTCTCCCTGTGATTTTCTCAAAACCAGCAGTTGCTTCCAGATAATTGAGGCAGAATCAAACCATGGGTAATGAAGTAAAAAACTAACAATACACACTGCTGACATTTTCTTTCAATTCCAGTCCCATTTCTGGACACAAAGATCTTTGTCAGCATGAACTGCTCACAAAAACGCAGCATACAGCTCCTGGGGTTTAGTGAAGAGAAAACTAATTTCTGATATGTGTCAAACTGTGCCAGCTCAACAAAAGATGAAATTTGTTGTGTCCGCAGAGCGCACCACCATACGCACTGAGTGCATTTTGTTTGCCCACGGTGTGTTTCTGTGTGTAGATCTTGTTGTGAGTCTTGAATCATCTGTGGAGTTTATCCTCAGCACAAGTGTTCGTTTCAGGGATTTGGGAAATCTCCTTGCACAGGGAACAAAAAGCTGCAGTGCTCTGACCCTGTGCTGGCTCATATCTCTCAGAACATAGTGGTACACCGCGGCAAAACAAAGAAGCTTCCTAGCTCTGGGAATTCTGCTTGCAGGCTCACACCCCACTGACAAAGACAAAGTTCCCTTTTGCCACTGGCTTTGTTCCACTTCTGCCCCCCTCGTCTTCATATCCCACTGTCATGCGCAAAGGCTTATTTTTTTCTCTCTGGCTTCCTTTTAACCTGATTCAACTTTTCACACCCCCTCGTGGTGAAATAATGATGCTGCCAAGCACAGTGGGCTTCAAGGTTTGATCCCCAACCAATTTTCAAGTTGCCTGGCCCTGGTATTGGCCCCTTTGAGGCGTTATCGAGATGAAAAGGTCCCCAATACTGCTGTGGTACGTGATGTGTATGCATAGAAAAATAACATTAAACACAGCAGCTGGTATGAGAGAAAAGCGATAAGCACAGCCTAAATCCTGCCTGCACATACTGTACACACAAACTGAGCAAATATGGCCTTAGATGGGACCAAAGGGAGAGGAATCTGGTTTGAAAATACCTGTGATTATAATTTACTGCTGCAGCGTTTATACATAAACCTTGACTTAGTGGTGGGGAGCAGGAAAAGGTACTTCCACTTAACAGTTTGGGGTTGGATGCAAATCCATTTCCCGCTCCATCTGTTGTGGCAATTTCATTTTTTCTGGATTACATTTTTGCAGGAGAATATAACCGAGTCATGGAGTGGACAAAAGATAGAGTGAGCAACAGAAGAGGAGGGAGAGAGAGAGCGATGAGGAGGAGGAGGAATGTCATGTGCCAATGAATATGTAAATGGTGATGACAGAGATTTCAGACTTATTCCTACTGCGTCAGCAAATGTGAACTTTACGCACACACATACACACTTCCTGCCACTTTTTGCTTCTCACCAGCCCCAACCAGAGGGAACACTATAACTTCACTCCGTTGTGGTGTATGGATGAAGTGAAGTCTAATCTCTTGGCCTACACGTCATGAGGGAAAAGGGTTCCGTTTTCAAAGTAAATATCATAGGTGCTTGTTTTGGGGAGTTGGCCTGTTGCCATGGCAGATTGAGAGCGAAGTGGAGAGTCAGCAAAAAATAGTTCGATAATAACATTCATCTAAAATAAGATGGTACGCCACAGAAAGCTTGAGCGGCATAAACTGCATCGACAGAAGATGTCAAGCTGTCAGGAAACATGTATTTCACGGGATGGTAAATTGCCAATATAATGGAAACGGACAAGGCGACTTCAGTTAATGAGAAAACGATGCTCCAGAAACTAACACGTTGTCACAAGGAGCAGAAAAACTAATTTGCACATTCCTTCTGTAAGATAGTTGACAGAGCATTTCATTTCTTACAACTTTTAATTTTTTTTTTTGTATTTATTAATTGCTTACACTTTGTTTTTAATATACATGGCCGTTTTTTTAAAAAGTTAGAAAATGTTCTATGACAAACGTTTAGAATAAGGATTTAATAAAAGTCCAACTGGCTGAATCAGCTTTACGTATGTTCCTGAAGCCCATTTTTATAGATATTTTGACGGGCCTCTTGGTATACTTTAATTTGTATTACTTGGTTGTTGGGATTACTCTCTCACTTTTGTGTTTGTATTGATTAAAGTAAAAAAAAACGAAAAAAAAAAAACTTGGCATTTCTCTCACAAATTTCATGTCATAAGAAATTAATAAATACATCCAAAAAGAGTAATTATATTACCAATACTATGCTCTGAATGAAGACAGGATTCCTACACTGACTTTACTTCTGCTGTTTTACTCACATGTTCTCTAAATTGATCAGTTTCTTTTTCGGTTAGAGAAAACCAATGCATTTAATAATGGATATTCACATATTGTTGGCTGTGGTGGCTCGTATACCGTCTTTTGTGTACTATATTGTTCATAGCATTTAATCACATTTAAACAACTCAAGTAGTCTTCCAGAAGAAACAAACTTTCAACATGTACAAAATTAGACAAAAATATCAAATCATCCTTATTATCAGTGAGCTCATAAGACGTGCTTTGTCTGTTTAGTATCAGTTTATTTACTAAGCGCTTAAAAAAAAGAAAGGCTAAAATTAACTCTGAATACATCATTTGAATTAGACAGAACAATAAAATACAGGTTAAGATGAAAAAGTATTTTTTCCAGTGACTAATCAACACCAATGGAATCAACCGGTCTCACAGCAGGCGTTAACACAGCATTATTAGCACGTGTTGCTATTGCTACTAACGTTAACGAGGGCTCTACTCCATTAAAGCGCCTCATGCACAAACCAATACTTTGCCAAGGTTATTCTTCAGACCTGTGACTAAGACTGGCAACATGTTCTCTCAGCTCTGTCGTGCAAACCGTATCAGTCATTTCATAATCAGTACCAAAATGTAATGTGAACTAGTGTACAAATGGCAAAGAATGTAATTTAAGATAGGAGTCTGGCAGCAGCACATCGGTCATGATGTGGATGCCATACTGTGGAGATGAATAACCTGCAGGTAAACCATTAGGCCTATAGTAATCTCAACAGGGCGTGACAAAGAATGCCTGAATAATTGTTTTGAAATGACAGGGCTGATCCTTGCAACACCATGCAAAAAAAAAAGAGTCCACACTATAACTATTAACGACACCAACATGCTCCCTAAAGTGCATGCTGAATTCAGTATACAGTATAAAAAGACAAACTGTGGTCAGGACCTGTGTTTCAAATTGCTGTTTTCATTCTTTACTGGAGGTTTTGGGCGATTCCCCCCCTGATGCAAAGAAGACTATTATGTAAAATAGACAGGCTGCTTCAAGTCCTTTGGGCTAAAGGAGAGGTACAATTGTGTATCGTCAGCATGGAAATGAAAGAATGTGTCATGCTTTCCAATAATGTGACCCATGGGCAACATGAGCGGAAACAAATTAGGGCGAGGAATGAAGCCTTGAATTTCTATCTGGAGTGACAAGCTAATATTTCACCAATTAGTGCCCTATAAAAAGGAAAATCTGTCTTCTTTAGATTTTTTTGCTGTTAACAATGTGATGTATCACCTCGCATCCTGATTGTGACCTGCACAGCAACATTTAGGAAGTGACTTACTGAAAGCTTCTAGTGAACCCTCCTTCTCAGTCAAGACTCAACAGAGAAAGAGGAAATTCAATCATGTTAATTCCTCTTCTTAATCAAATACTGGTGTGACTCCATCTGGGGTGTGTGTGTGTGTGTGTGTGTGTGTGTGTGTGTGTGTGTGTGTGTGTAGCTGTAAGACCTTGATTAAAGTGAGTTTCTAAGCAGACAGAGTATCAGGCGGTTTTAAGCCCTGATTCCTTCACTCGACTGCCTTCAGTGCTGAGCTCACACTCCTCACCCCTGTTCCTCTCGTTTAATTAATCACAGGATTACACTTCATCCCACTACTGACCCACAGATATACCCTGACTACACACACACACAAAGTTCCATGCAAACACATACTGTCATGCACATTGAGCTCCAGGAATACACACTATGGATAAAAGTTATTTCGAGGGTAAAGGGCTTCATTACAGCGTCTGAGGTTTTAATGAGATTTGATTGACTCATCTTTTGCTTTGCTCTGTGTTCCTTCATGCTAAAAGTAAAAAGTACAGCTCTAGCTGTACAAGATCCCCAACAAGTCTTAATACATTCAAAAATATATTTAAAAATGTGCAGTCTAAAATGGCACCTGGTGAGTTTTTTTGTTTTTCAGGTTCAATCTGTTGTGCATTTGATTGTAGACATAAGAGATTTCGGTAACACTTTATAATAACTATCCATAATTCATAATTTGTTAAGCATTAGTTACCTATTAGTTAATGGTTTGTTCATTATTATGCATTTATTGTTCATACATAATGTATCATTAGTAAAGCATTTGTTCACACAGTTATAAATGTTTGTTCATAGTAAATAAGCCTATTAGCTAATGGTTTGTTAATCATTAATTTATTGTTCATACATAATTCATCATCAGTAAAGCATTTGTTCACATAGTTATAAATGGTTTGTTCATAATAAATAAGCCTATCTAAAAAAATATGTTTGTAAGTACATGATTTATACTTAACAAATAATGAAACAACCATTTATAAATGAAATCATTTTCCCATTATAAACCAGTTGCAAACTATTACTAAATGCTTTGTTCATCATTTGTAAAGCATTGCTCCTATGTTAATTCTCATAAATAAAGCATTTGTATACACACTCATAAATGGTTTGTTCATAGTAAATAAAGCTCTCAATAATTATGTTTATAAATAGAGGTTTGACACTTAAGCATTGCAAAAACCATTGGTAAATTAAATAATATTCCCTTTATAAACTATCTACAAACTATTAGTAATTTCTTTGTTTATCATTTCTAAATCATAGTTCCTACATTCATTCTAATCAGTAAAGCATTTGTAAATACAGTTAGTAAATGGTTGGTCTATAGTAAGTAAGCTCATGTAAAACGTTCATCAGTTGATGTTTTTAATAATTCCTAAATGATGCAATAACCATTTGTAAATGAAGTCTTCTTACCATTATTAACTAGGTACTCAGGAATGTATAAGGTCGGTTAAAACTAGGAAGTTAATGATTAACAGACTATCTACACCTACATTTGTTCATGCCTTAAATAAAATGTTACGATTTAGAAAAAAGCCTAAACTAATAGCTGGGGTGTTAACACATCTGTTACAAATACTTACCAATAATGTAATCCATGATTAACTCATGAGTTACTACTGGTTAGTTAAGTATATTGTGTGAGCCCATCTAAAGTGAGCACTTTCTATGCTTTACAAAGCATTTATAAATGAGTTGCAAAGGCTAACAGAACCTGGACACACACATGTATTGTTCTATTTGGACATGCCTTCAGAAATATGCCTATGGATAGTTAGTGTGTTAATGCATCTTTAACAAGCACTTACCAACACATCAATTCATGATTAACTTATGAGTAACTACTGATTAGTTGACTACATGGCGTGAGCCCATCTAAAGTGAGGACTTGCTATGCTTTACAAAGCATTTATAAATGAGTTGCAAAGGCTAGCAGATACAACAGAAACACAAGTAAAAACAGTATTTGTAAAGTTTGAGAAGTGTATTAATATACACAGAAACATGGCATACACATATACAGATAAAACACAGGTATGAAAAATAACAACTAAAATAATAAAGTGCGCACATAAAAGAAACCCTTTTCAGTTTTATGAGCTAAATTGTTCCTTGATGACAAGAGTTCAGAGATGTTCAACGTTGGGGCCCATATGAGTTTGGTTCTGTTTGTCCTACCACCATGAAGAAGGAATCCAGGGCAATCTGTACAAGTTCAGAGTCTCGATCCTGTAGCTCACCACCCAGCCAACTGAACTGGGAATCTCTAATCCCTGGAAGACTCTGGGATCTGAAGAGTCAATGTGATCCAATATCCCTCTCTGGACCGGACCTCCCCTGTGTAGCGCTTCTCAAATCTCCACCTCATCCACCTGTAGATATGGCCAAATCAGTTCTCTCAATTACTATTCAGTAATAAAATCAATTGCTTAGGCTACAATGAAAGTACAATGAGGTGATATTTCAGTTAATCCATATTGAAATATCTAAATCTCTATTCAATTGTACAACCGTTCCTAAATTTCTTCTCTTAAGTATCAAAAGTATATAAATCCCTTTCAGGTATCAAAAGTACATTTATATTAATAGGTAACCTTTATACAAAAAATACATTTCTAATTCAAGTTGTATGGAACCTACCTTAGTAACATTAACACTATTCTTAATATAACTGCATAAATGCAG
The DNA here is from genome assembly GCF_031162955.1 of Sander vitreus. Classification (NCBI taxonomy): domain Eukaryota; kingdom Metazoa; phylum Chordata; class Actinopteri; order Perciformes; family Percidae; genus Sander; species Sander vitreus. The sequence continues at coordinate 7,844,913 of NC_135866.1, forward strand.
GTATAATTCTCTCAAATTGTATTATTTTCCCATAACTTAAACTACAGTGTTGTAATCTACAGGAATTAAGACATGCGTGCTTATTTATCCCTCCCACCCACAGCTAGCAATAGTGTTGAAAAGCAAAATTACTTTCCATAACCAATAGATAGAATCATTAGCCTTTTCACAGGCAATACACAGTACTCCGCTAGCCTTTTGTGGCTAATTACCCTATTAGCATATGAATACAGCACCTTAGCTAACCCGTTAGCTTTGCACTATTAGCACCGTTCTCTTAATACATCCATGATTAGCATCGATGCTAGCGAACTCAAGGCCTAGTGCTAAGGAATGACTCACCATTTTAATGGAATTCACTGCCTATAACTCTGTGACGACAGTGGTGTCAGGCACAGCTCTTTCGTTCTATTCACAACAAGGCATAGCCAGTATTAGATAGTATATAGTATGCAGAATTGATTTAATTCACTAAATGCCGTTCTTACCGAGTGAATAACAGCAGCCTTATACGACGTTCCGATGCAGCGCCTAAAGGGACGTGAGGGGACGTAAATCTGGCGATCTAACGTAGCCTAGTTGATAGCTGATTGGTCAGCTCACGGACCAAGTTCACCCAATTGGCTTATTTACAAGCCCAAATATTATTTTATTTTATTTTGAGACATTCCTTTTGTTTTCCAAGTTATTAAAATGTGGTCAAAAGTAGTTGGTAAAAGCTATGGGAGAAAATAGTGGAAAATGATTTAACTTTCCCTTACCTTTGATGGGCTTGTAAATAAGCCAATGGCTGAACTTTGAGCTGACCAATCAGCTATCAACTAGGCTACGTTAGATCGCTAGATTTACGTCTCCTCACGTCCCTTTTGGCGCTACATTGGAACGTAGGCGGCCGTTATTCACTCGGTAAGAGAAAAAGAACGACATTTAGTGAATTAAATCAATTCTGCATACTATATACTATCTAATACTGGCTATGCCTTGTTGTGAATAGAACGAAAAAGAGCTGTGCCTGAATCTACTGTCGTCACGGAGTTATAGGCAGTGAATTCCATTAAAATAGTGAGTCATTCCTTAGCACTAGGCCTTGAGTTCGCTAGCATCCATGCTAATCGGTGCTAATCATGGATTTATTAAGAGAACGGTGCTAATAGTGCAAAGCTAACGGGTTAGCTAAGGTGCTGTATTCAAATGCTAATAGGGTAATTAGCCACAAAAGGCTAGCGGAGTACTGTGTATTGCCTATGAAAAGGCTAATGATTCTATCTATTGCTAGCTGTGGGTATTTTGTTGAATGAATGTTAGTACAAGTTGTGAGTTTAATTGTTTAACTGGAGTTTATGGTGAAGTAACTTTAAAGAGGCTAATTTTTAGTGCATTCTTTCTACTGTAACCGGTGCAGGGAGGGATAAATAAACACGCATGTCTTAATTCCTCTAGATTACAACACTGTAGCTTAAGTTATGGGGAAATAATACAATTTGAGAGATTTTTACATGCAATTTATGCAATTATATTAAGAATAGTGTTAATGTTACTAAGGTAGGTTCCATACAACTTGAATTAGAAATGTATTTTTTGTATAAAGGTTACCTTAATATAAATGTACTTTTGATACCTGAAAGGAATTTATATACTTTTGATACAAGAAATTTAAGAATGGTTGTACAACTGAATAGAGATTTAGATATTTCAATATGGGTTAACTGAAATATCACCTCATTGTATTTTCATTATAGCCTAAGCAATTGATTTTATTACTGAATAGTAATTGAGAGAACTGATTTGGCTAGGTGGATGAGGTGGAGATTTGAGAAGCGCTACACAGGGGAGGTCCGGTCCAGAGAGGGATATTGGATCACATTGACTCTTCAGATCCCAGAGTCTTCCAGGGATTAGAGATTCCCAGTTCAGTTGGCTGGGTGGTGAGCTACAGGATCGAGACTCTGAACTTGTACAGATTGCCCTGGATTCCTTCTTCATGGTGGTAGGACAAACAGAACCAAACTCATATGGGCCCCAACGTTGAACATCTCTGAACTCTTGTCATCAAGGAACAATTTAGCTCATAAAACTGAAAAGGGTTTCTTTTATGTGCGCACTTTATTATTTTAGTTGTTATTTTTCATACCTGTGTTTTATCTGTATATGTGTATGCCATGTTTCTGTGTATATTAATACACTTCTCAAACTTTACAAATACTGTTTTTACTTGTGTTTCTGTTGTATCTGCTAGCCTTTGCAACTCATTTATAAATGCTTTGTAAAGCATAGCAAGTCCTCACTTTAGATGGGCTCACGCCATGTAGTCAACTAATCAGTAGTAACTCATGAGTTAATCATGAATTGATGTGTTGGTAAGTGCTTGTTAAAGATGCATTAACACACTAACTATCCATAGGCATATTTCTGAAGGCATGTCCAAATAGAACAATACATGTGTGTGTCCAGGTTCTGTTAGCCTTTGCAACTCATTTATAAATGCTTTGTAAAGCATAGAAAGTACTCACTTTAGATGGGCTCACACAGTATACTTAACTAACCAGTAGTAACTCATGAGTTAATCATGGATTACATTATTGGTAAGTATTTGTAACAGATGTGTTAACACCCCAGCTATTAGTTTAGGCCTTTTTCTAAATCATAACATTTTATTTAAGACATGAACAAATGTAGGTGTAGATAGTCTGTTAATCATTAACTTCCTAGTTTTAAACAACCTTTTACGTTCCTGAGTACCTAGTTGATAATGGTAAAATTACTTCATTTCCAAATGGTTAATGCATCATTTTGGAATTATTAAAAACATCAACTGATAAACATTTTACATGAGCTTACTTACTATAGACCAACCATTTACTAACTGTATTTACAAATGCTTTACTGATTAGAATGAATGTAGGAACTATGATTTACAAATGACAAAGAAATTACTAATAGTTTGTAGATAGTTTATAAAAGGAAAATTATTTAATTTACCAATGTTTTTTGCAATACTTAGAAAGTGTCTGTTTGTATGAACAAACCATTTATGAGTGTGTATACAAATGCTTTATTTATGAGAATTAACATAGGAGCAATGCTTTACAAATGATGAACAAAGCATTTAGTAATAGTTTGCAACTGGTTTATAATGGGAAAATGATTTCATTTATAAATGGTTGTTTCATTATTTGTTAAGTATAAATCATGTACTTACAATTTTTTTTTAGATAGGCTTATTTATTATGAACAAACCATTCATAACTATGTGAACAAATGCTTTACTGATGATGAATTATGTATGAACAATAAATTAATAATGATTAACAAACCATTAACTAATAGGCTTATTTACTATGAACAAACCATTTATAACTGTGTGAACAAATACTTTACTCATGATGAACTATGTATGAACAATTAATTTGTAA